>NW_015635971.1:408151-411990 GCF_001515625.1 Sinocyclocheilus rhinocerous | reverse complement strand
TTTGTACAACCTTTTGAGAGAGAATTTCAAGCACTTTTCAATGACTTTCAAGCATTTCGCACAACTATTTCCAGCACTTTAAAGCTCTAAAATGATCCAGTTTGAATGTTATTTTTAATGGGATGACCAAAATATATATTATAGACTTGTGTAAAATTTTAAAAATACATCAAAAATTAATTATAACCAGTAGACAGCAGCAGAGGAGCACTTATTGGCTTATTAGTCATTCATTTCTACTTTTTCTCTATATTTTGACATTATAAAATCACTATTATAAAATATCAAATCATCAAGAAATCAGATTTCAAATTTTACACTTTTGTGTATGAAGTAAGAAAAGTCACAAAGTGCCTTGAAAAACAAACTTTTCAATTTGCTACTAAATCAAACATAATCACTGAAGTTGGTCAGTTCCATATACTAGAAGAATAATGGTACATTTAATAAGAGTGGAATATATAAATGTTCTATATAAAAATTTGATTTTGCACCTGTTACTGTTGTTAATAAAAATAAATTGTGTATGCATCTTAACTCAAGCTTAGTGCTTTACTGCCAAATCTGTATAAACTATAAACAAAAGAAAAATAAACAAGAAATGAACATGTAATATTATTAGTAACTGCACTTATTAATGCAAAACAATAGTCATTTTATGATTAAATGATCTATATTTTAATACTCCCGCACACCACCCCCAGCGCTACCAGATCTGCTCCTGGCGTCACCATCTGTACAACTTAGTGGCGCTGGTGCCACCACTGCTCTCAAATGTTAGTCTGGAGCCCTGTTATGACTTCAGTGAACATAAATGTGCGTTAGGTCTTAAAGTAACAGCAGACTAATAATATGCCTCCTGCTGCCTATGTTCTTAACGTTAATCAAACAACAGAAGGCAATCACTTTTGTAGCTTTAATAAGAATCAAGTCAAATTTAATTGATTCAGTGAAGACGATGTCGCTATTTCTGTAGTATCTCTTGTTTCAATACTTCTATTAGACTGACCTATTGAATTAAAACGTTCTGAATTTGCAAAAATTGTTCCTGAATTGAAAACCTTTTGTGAATCAAATCGATTCGATCTCTAACTGAAGATTCACGCCCCTAATATATATTCTTATGCATTTGCAATTTTTTGCAGGAATTGCTCATTTAACACGTTTTTCTTCCACTCAGACTATGTGCCCCGTGTGTCTGGATCGCCTGAAGAATATGATCTTCATGTGCGGTCATGGCACTTGTCAGCTCTGTGGAGACCGAATGAGCGAGTGCCCCATCTGCCGCAAGGCCATCGAGCGTCGTATCCTGCTTTACTAGAGCGCCGGGCCATTGCAGCATCCCTGTTTTCCAGCCAGTGTGTTGCTGCTATAAGCACCTTTCCTGTATCCACACTAAGCTAAGAGTCATCAGTGTTACATCATCCATTTTTATTTGATCTTTTAGGCTCGATATTGGTCCAGTTAATTTCATTTTTCTGCTTGCTTGGATTGTGATCTAGCTCAGGGTTCCTCAAATCTTGCCCTGGAGGGCCAATGCGCTGCAGAGTTTAGCTCCAACCCTGATCAAACTCAGCTACCTGTGATTTTCTAATGATCCTGAAGACATTGATTAGCATGCTCAGGTGTGTTTGATTAGGGTTAGAGCTAAACTCTGCAGGAAAGTGGATCTCGTGGGCCAGATTTGAGGATCCCTGATCTAGCTTAACTACTCCATCTTGCCGTTTTGTTCATGAGCAGCAACACCTACAAGGCATGAACTGATACTGTCAGGGTCTGCTAATGTTTCATCTTTTATTATGTCAGTGTATTATGCTCGTATATCCTGATGCGAACAGTTGTATCTTCAGTATCTGTGTAGGTCATGATACAGCATGGTGAAATGTAGGACATGACTGAACTCTGTCCCACTGAATCTTTGGAAATTCGTTTTAAAGTCTCATTCTTTGTGACAGCGTTCAGTTATAAATAATGCGTAAATGTAAAGCATTTGCATTTACTGACAGAAGAAAGTTTGTCCTGTTCAAACAGTGAAATAAAACCTTGACCTTTTAGCAGTACTGTTAGTATAACATTGCATGTTCCTCTCTTCAATTGCTACTGCACTACAGTATATACAGAGTATTATTGTGACACCCATGTTGATGATTGGCTTGTCACCTGATCAATGCAGGAAAACGCATACTTTCCGTGCAACTGATCCCTGTTGTCTTTAAAAGGATATTCATTTGCTTAATAACCATCATTATTGGATTGTTCTCCAGCAGTCCTACTTTATGCACCGTATATTGTCTTGCCAGATATTTAATGCAAAAAGGATTTAAATAGAAACTCCTGGTCTTGTTCCATTGTTCCAAAAACAGGAAAACAATTTATTACCTTTTGGGAATAAGGTGCTCTTTATCTTTACCGTACTGGTTAATTTATGTCTTTTTTTTTTTTTTTTACCTTTTCTTCTAAATCTAAAAGACTTGGAATATACTATAGAATATCACCTGTATGCTGTAATGTGTAAATGGGGCCTTACTTTAATTAGGCCGCAAGACCGCCTGACCAAAAAGAATTTGTAGTTGAGGACTGTTCATCAAAGCCTTTCATGAACAATTGAAATATAATTGTCAAAATATATTTCAAAGATTTTTTTTTGTAATGGAAAAAGGCAGAACCACACATCTCTTGAGCCTTGATATGGTCGTTACTGAGAGCTTTTACATCCTGTCTATCGACCGATTCATTCATAACCGTGATTTCTCTTCTGATGACAGAGCTGCCTCTTACTGGGGAAGATCCATAAACCACTCGGCTAACTCCAGTGTTTCTTCCGAAGACCTGCGAATCCTTGATTCTGGCAAAGTACATTAATGGTGATTTGTAAGATCTGAAATTTCGTTCTTGGCTCTCTTCTTCATGTTAATATCCCTCGTTTTGAGCTGCGCTGCATCAGCGAACCACGCAGAGTTGCCAAGTCCGCGTATTATACGCGACGTTGGGCTTCTTTTTTTTGTAAAATTGCGAAAAAATCCCGGGTTGCGTTTTTTTGGGCTTATATTAAAAAATATATATGGTTGCTTGTTAGGAAAACCTGACAAGCAACTTCGTTTATTTTCATTTATGTTAACTGTATTCTCCAATGCATTGGTTGACACTGTCTGCTCACAGTTAATAGCCAATCAGTGCAAAAATATAAGTGCTGTAGCGTAATTTGTCAAATATTCCGCCCCCTCCGCACGCGCCTTCTTTTTGAACGTGATTTTTCATCAATGGGGGATTGAAGAAAAATCACGTTCAAAAAGACGGCGCGTGACGCTGTAATTCAAGCGATGATAGTAGTAGACTTTTCCTTTATAAGGTAGCCTAATTTTTTATTTTTACAATAATTTAGTAATGTATTAATTAACACGGGCTGTAAAAAATAAAAAAATAATAAAAAAGCCATATCAAGGCTCAATAGATGTGTGGTTCTGCCTTTTTCCATTACATTTTTCTCTATGAATGAGTTAAATTTAATCTAATGTTTTCAAGCATGACCACACTGGCCCTACATGGATCGTTTTGTCTAATTGGATTATTTTAAATGCACAAGACCCCAGCCGGCCCATCCATGTGACATCCAAGTAGGCCTATACTAATACTAAGAGTAGATTTGGTTCTAATAGCCAATATTTTAGTAGGCTATAAATACAGGTGCATCTCAATAAATTAGAATGTCGTGGAAAAGTTCATTTATTTCAGTAATGCAACTCAAATTGTGAAACTCGTGTATTAAATAAATTCAATGCACACAGACTGAAGTAGTTTAAGTCTTTGGTTCTTTTAATTGTGATGATTTTGGCTCACAT
>NW_015635971.1:405867-407890 GCF_001515625.1 Sinocyclocheilus rhinocerous | reverse complement strand
GCTATGTTGTTACAGCTCCCCTTTGAAGCTCTTGTGTTTTTCTCCTTTTCCATCTGTCCAATCCTATTGTGCTCACAGGTGATTGGAGATTAGTTGTGTTCCTGCTTTGTTGCAGTTTGCTGATTTTTGTAAAATAAGTTGTTTTTGCTTTTCAGATAAAAGGGTAGTTTCAGTTTAATATGTTGCGGGCTCATTTTTTGGTAATAAATAATTGATAATAAATCATATTGATGATAATAGATTTTCAAAAAAATATTGGGCTTGCTTTGGGCTTGTTTTTGAAGCTGCGGTTGCTTATTTGTCTCGCGAGAGTTGGCAACAGTGTGACGTTCTGCGAACCAGTCATCAGAGCTTTTTGGACTGAGAAAAGAGTTTAATGGGGCTTATTAGAGAAATGGGCCGCGGTGGGATCTGCTGGTGTTAAATTGGCCATCTGTCATCCTGACTGCAAGCCTGTGGTCATTGCATCACAGAGCAGTGTCTGTTTTGTTTAGGATGTGGAATGGCAGCGTTTAGTCTGACTATCATACACTACCGTTTAGAAGTTTGGGGTCGGTAGGATTTGTGTTTTTTGAAACACGTCTCTTATGCTAACCAAGGCTGGATGTGTTTGATTAAAAACATATAGAAATAGTAATATTGTGAAATATTAAAATTTAAAAAAAACATTGTTTTAATATATATTAAAATGTAATTTTCAGTAGCCATTACTGCAGTCTTCAATGTCACACGATCCTTTAGAAATCATTCTAAAATGCTGAATGTTGAAAACCGTTGTGCTGCTAAACATTTTTTGTGAAAACTGCGATACATCTTTTTTTCAGGATTCTTTGATGAATAGTAAGTTCTAAAGATTATTTCTATTAAGTTCTAAAATTATTTGAAATAGAAATTATAAATTTCTTCACCGTCTTTGCTGAGTAAAATATTAATTTCATTGAAAAAAAAAAACTTAATAAACCTTTAAACTTTTTTAATAATAGCATATATATTATAATTCATATTACAATGATAACAAAGGATGCTGTTTAAAAAAATAAATTGTGGTTTATAAAAAAAAATCCTTGTTTGGACTGAATTAACCAATTCATTATTTAAATTCTAGTCAAATATTAAACATTACTATCTTCTTGATGTTTATGTGGTAACTTTCATTCAGAAATCATTCTAATATGTTGATTTGGTGCACAGTAATAATGATTCTTAATATTTTTGTGGCCCCCCCAAAAAAAATAATAACATGTATATATATATATATATAGTGCCTTGCGAAAGTATTCCTACCCCATTCATTTTTTTCACATTTTATGTTGCTGCCTTATGTTAAACTGCTTTAAATTACTTTTTTTCCACATCAATCTACACTCCATACACCATAATGACAAAGCAAAAACAGAATTGTCACAACTTCGTAAATTTATTAAAAACAAAAAAAAAACTGAAATAAGTACATTGCATAAGTATTCATACCCTTAACTAAATATTTAGCTGAAGCACCTTTACAGTCTCAAGTCTTTTTTGTTTAATGCGACAAGCTTTGATCATCATCATTTGGAAATTGTCTGCCATTCTTCACCTCACCTCTTCACCTCTCAAGCTCTGTCAGGTTGGATGGGAGCAAATGCACATTTTCAAGTTTCTCCAGAATTATTTGATTGGGTTCAAGCTAAGGCTCTGGCTGGGCCACTCAAGGACATTCACAGAGTTGTCTATAAGCCACTCTTGCGGTGTGCTTAGGTTCATTGTCCTGTTGGAAGGTGAACCTTCTGCCCAGTCTGAGGTTCTGAATGCTCTGGACTGGGTTTTCATTAAGGCTAACTCAATATTTTGGTGCATTGAGCTTATCTTCTACTCTGACGAGTCCCTCGGTCCCTGCCACTGAAAAACAGCCCCACAGCATGAGGCTGCTACCAGCACACTTTACTTTTGGGATGGTACTCTGCAGGTGATAAGCAGTGCCTGCTTTCCTCCAAACATGATGCTTGGAATTGAGGTTCATCAGACCAGAGAATCTTGTTTCTCA
>NW_015635971.1:402556-405739 GCF_001515625.1 Sinocyclocheilus rhinocerous | reverse complement strand
GATGTTAAAAACCTGTTTTTTGCTTTACCATTATGGTGTATGGAGTGTAGATTGATGTGTGAAAAATTAAATTTAAAGCAGTTTAGCATAAGGCAGCAACTTGACAAAATGTGAAAAAAATGACGGGGTATGAATATTTTCGCAAGGCACTTTATATATATATATATATATATATATATATATATAATGAATAGTTCAGTGAACAGCATGTTATGGAAATATAAATATTTTGTAACATTATAAAACATGTTTTCTACTGTGACTTTTGATCAATTTAATGTGTCCATGCTGGGAAAAAAATGATTTTTTTTTTCTTACCCCAAACTTTTGAATTTTAGTGTATCAGTGTATTTAGTGTAGTGTCTTGACAAAAATATTAAGCAGCAAAAACTGTTTTCATCTTGTTGAAATGTTTTTTGAGCATCAAATCAACTTATCAGAATGAAGGATCATGTGACACTGAAGACTGGAGTAAAATTCAGCTTTGCCATCACAGGAATAAATTACATTCATTTATTAAAATATAAAATGGTTCTTTGAAATAATATTTCACAATATTACAGTTTTTTTTTTTTTACTGTATTTTGATCAAATAAATGCAGCTGTAGTGAGCATGAGTGGCTTCTTTCAAAAATATAAAAAAACACATTTTTTTGCAAACGTTTGGCCAGTAGAGTACATCAATCCACCAACATGTATATTGACTTTGATAAATTTGATTAAAAAAAAAAAATCATCTGCATCTCACAGTAAGCATGAGTGTTTTGCGCAGTTTCCAAGATTAAGGAGGATGGCACATATTTCCCAACACTCTGCTACATTGCAGTGTTGTGTGTTAGCAGAGACAGTGCTGTAGATTAGGAGATTTAAGAAGCAATTATCTTCTCAGCGGTTACCAGGCCTTCAGTTTGTGAAAGAGTGACTGCGGGAGACGGAGTGAATGTTGGGGCCCGTCACTCTTTCCTTGGGTATCAGACACAGACGGAGTCTCCCGCTGAGAGTGACTGACACCAGACTGTGGGGTACGAGAGCCAGATAACGGCTTCAGGGGGGAACAGGGCCCCTCACTTTATCTTTACAGAGATCACACCTCTGCTATAGACAGCTATTACAGAGAGAGGTGTCTGAGTGATCGATTGTGGATCCTGAAGTGAAAGTATCAGAAGCCACCACAAGGTGGCAGTGCCCGCTCTCGCCACATATCAGAGCCGCTGCTTGAAGAGTTTGCCACTGTCTAACATTTGGTCTGATACAGTTTAGAGGTTAAAGGGATAGTTCACCCAAAAATGAAAATTCTGTCATCATTTACTCACCCTCATGTCGTTCCAAACCTTTATGAGTTGCTTTTATATGTTGAACATAAAAGAAGATATTTTGAAGATTGCTGGTAATCAAACAGTTGGTGGTTGCCATTGGCTTCCATCATAGGAAAAAAAAAATACTATGGAAGTCAATGGCAACCACCAACTGTTTGATTACCAGCAATCTTCAAAATATCTTCTTTTATGTTCAACATAAGAAAGCAACTCATACAGGTTTGGAACGACATGAGGGTGAGTAAATGATGACAGAATTTTCATTTTTGGGTGAACTATCCCTTTAAACGCTTTGTCTTAGCTACCTAATATACTGATTTGGTGCTCAAGAAACATTACTTATTATCAGCGTGGAAAACTTTAAAATGTGAGATAATATTTAATACTGATTTGTATGGATTCTTTGATGAATAGAAGGAACAGCATTTATTTGAAATAAATTATTGTAACATTATAAATGTCTTTATTGGAACGTTAGATACATTTTATGCATCCTTACTGAGTAAAAATGTAATTAATTTCTTTAATAAAAAAAAATCTTGCTGACCCCAAAATTTTGACTGGTAGTGTATATATAATAATTCCTATCTATAGAAACTATAATTAATAAAATAGGTACTTAGCAATATGACTGATTGATGTAATATATGACTGAAGGATTTAATATTTCGAATGAAATATTTATTTATTTTTACATTTTAGAAAACGTTGAATTCTTGACAGTAAAATGAAATATCAAATATCTTTGTTTTGACTGAATGAACCAATACATCATAAACGAATCTACCTAAAAACATGTCAAAAGTTTCAGATGAAACCCTTCATTAGGCAGCATTTTGTATATAGAAATTAGAATTATTAATAATGTAGGCCCATAGAAATATGACTATTTTTTTTCTCTCTTAAAGACATACAAATTATCCAAGAAAAGATTTGATATTTAGGATATTTTATTTTATTTATATATATATATTTTTTTTTTTCATTTTTGGAGGCTTAGAAACATTGGATTCTTGACAGACAAACAAAAGACAAAAGCGTTTATAAAAAGATCCTTATTTAGACTGAACAAACTAATACATCTACCTGAGAACATGTCAAGCACACGTTTCAGATGCCACACCCGCTTCAGTGTTTTGCGTCTGTTTGTTTGGAAGACATTGATTCTTGTGTCTGAAGGTCCTCACACGTCACCTCGCTCATGGCAGTGGGGGATATTTATGGCCTGGCGTTAATGACAGGCACGGGCAAAGGCCGTTAGGTCTGGACAGGCTCTTCTGGGTGTGCTGAGAGCATGCAGGCCACAGGGCTCTGGAGTTCGGACCCTAGAGACGCCACCCAACCCCTCACTGTTGAGTCATAAAGAGGCCATGATTTCTCCTCCCTATACTGTCTCTGATTCTGCGATGTGTTGTGTAGATACAGTGTCTGCCTCACCTCTGCTCAAGACACGCAGCACAGAATAGTCAAAAAGATAGGCTGAATGAACAAGCTGTATAGTAGTACGGCTGACCTGTTCCCCATTCACAGTTTGATCACTGGATTCCGCAAGCGCCTCGCTGCACAAACACCTTCAGCACATGCACTCATGCCAAAGTTTCAAGAAGGACGCTTCTCTTGAATCTGTCCAACATTCCTTTGAAAGTGTACATCTTGTCAACACAATGTTAACATACTGCATTGTATTTTTGACTTGAGCTTATGTTTTTTGTCAACACATATTTTAGTGCATTACCATTTTGCATCTCCCGCCCCCCCCCAACAAACTGATGTTGACAAGACCAATGTATTTGTATTTTTTAATTATTATTATTTTTACAATACAATGCTTGCTATAATTACCCAAGTAATTTACTTGGTTTTGTGT
>NW_015635971.1:400904-402202 GCF_001515625.1 Sinocyclocheilus rhinocerous | reverse complement strand
TTGTTTTGTGTGTGTGTGTGTGTGTGTGTGTGTGTGTGTGTGTGCGTGTGCGTGTGTGTGTGTTGTCAACACAATGTTACCATATTACTATTTTGCGTCTTTTTAGGAAAAAGTCAAACTGCAATGTCTTTTTTATTGTAATTATGTCATTAAATCATTTAAAAGTAATATCATTTAAATATAAATATAATATTTATCTTTCTTTCAAAATCTGTAAATTAATTATTTCATCCAAAATGATTTAGGAAAGGACCACATAATGCACAGATTAATAAAATGCAGGTCTGAAGGAAGACAGTTTCTTTTGATCAGGTTGACTATTTTAGCTTAGTAAATAAATCTGGAATGTATAAATACTTGGCATTATTAGTGTAAAACTAAAGCTGTTTATATTGACCTCATTGTATTACTATTTAATCTAAAGATGTCATTTTTGCTGTCACAGATTCAATAGCAGTGATTGTTGAGGGAGGTGAGGTGAAGTAGTGTACACTCACCCTACACACATTCATAAATTCTGCCCACTTCTGAGTTCAGCAGGAGTATGATACATGCTTTTTTTCTTTTCTATGGAATTTGACTCACTACGAAACAAACCAGAATGGTTATAAATTAACACTGTTCAATTAGTTGCATATTTTTCATCTGAATGAAACATATGAAACATTAATGTTTAACACTAGAACCGCCACGGGGTAAATTTTACCCGTGGCTGTTTTTAAAACGTATACGTTTAGTTTAGATAAAACCAGATCAAAAAACGGGGCATTTATACCTATAATCGCCAGCGCGGGTCAAATTTACCCGCTAATGCCTGTATTTTCGTGCTGCTTATGTTTTAACAGTACATTGCTAGGCAACACCTTTCACTCACTGAATTAGCGGTTATCAGTTTCATAAATAAAGACAAAATGAGTAAAAGAAGGCGATTTATGAATGCTGAAGAGGTATAAGAAGCACTAAATGGCATGAGCGATGGAGAGTCTCTGATGGTGTGGAGATAAGTAAAGCGTCCTGTCGGCTCAGCATCTGACGGCGAATAAATATATCATATTTAGACGTTTTATCCTAATGTTACTCATAATTGTTCAAAATTTGGATTAATTATTGAATTTTTGTTTTGCCATTTCTATCGTTTATTGTTCGCTTCTGTGTTGCTATTTAATCTAGTCTGCCTGCTTCCTGAAGAAAAAAAATCCGATCTTCTGTAGGCTAATGAATAAAACCTTTTTTTTAATTACCCGAAGTTTATTGGTGTTCTTCTTGTATAATTCAAATGATAGATATAACTAAACAAA
>NW_015635971.1:394891-400139 GCF_001515625.1 Sinocyclocheilus rhinocerous | reverse complement strand
AACAAATTAATAATTTATTAGGTGAAGCTGTGCACTTTAATTTGTCATCGCATCATCCTATATGCAATGTGGTGAATTAGGCCTATTATTGCTCATTATTGTCTATAGGCTATTTTAGTAATTTAAATAACATAGGTTATCTTAATATATTGATTAATGACATTGTATTATAATAGCCTGTTACACCACCTAAATAGCCTATGTATTTACTTCCTTCTAATTCTCGTTGTCAGTGCAGGCTTGTTTAGCTTAATATTGACCGTTATGAAAAGTGACTAGCCTGCATAAAAAAAGTTTTGAACATAACAGGACAAAAATATAGTTGATGACTAGACGTAATCATTTCATGACTCTAGACACTGATATCCTAATGAAGACGATAATTTTGACCCATACAATGTATTTTTGGCTATTGCTACAAATATACCCAAGTGATTTAAGACTGGTTTTGTGATCCAGGGTCACATATATATTCTGTGGAATCTCAAAAAAGCATTTCAGTGTATTAGTGTTGGAGCCTCTGGGCCGCATTTACAGTGCAAATGTTATCGTTCCAATGACACTTTAAACAGTCTTTATCAATATATAGTCATTCAAGGTTTATGAGCTTTGATAAAAAATACCACTAGCTTAGCAGGGTCATGCTAACCCTCCTTCAGTTCCACTGTGGTCCACATGAGCTTCTGATGTTTCTGAATTTGCCCAGCAGACATAACATTCGCTGATTTGATTGAAGAAAAAAAGCAAAACAAGAAAAACATATTGACTTCTGACGCGAGGGGGTGAGCGATAATGCGCCTCCAGCAGAATCTTATCATTCTATTATCTTTAAAATGCCAGGTTATCATAATTGCTTACTTAATAATTCTATAAAACCTCCTTGAGCTCAACCTTTGCCTGGGTAGTAAAATGGCGGAAGTACTTTTGATTTCTAGATTGGAGACGATACTTGTTTGTTAATTCCTCTCAATTCTCCTCCATTTTCTCAACTCAGTGTACATACTGTAATCACGTAGATGATACTTTAGACAGCGATAAGCTGTGATAGTAGTGACTCGATAGGATATATTTAGAATCAATCACTCGCTCAGTGCACTAGCAAATGCTTAAACTCTGTTGTGACATCCCACAGACCATTTATGGATTTGGGGTTAGAATAGTCATTCCCTAATGGTTTTTTTTTTTTTTAAATGTTTAATTTGCAAAGACATCTTTTTTTCTTGTTTATTTTTATTTAGTAGAGAAAACCAATACATAAAAAAATTTTTTTTCAGATTGCATACATTTTTTTCTTTATTAAATTAACCAGAGAAAGAAAATAAAACATTGATGTAGTAAAAGTGAAATGTTAATGAAAGCATAAGCATTTCAGGATTTCTTTAACATAGCAGCATTTCACAATCTAAAATGTGGTTGAGAGCACAGACAATGCTGCGTGCTGGAATATTTGTGCATCATCTATTGATTTGGGGTTCAACCCCGGGCTGTAAAGAGAGATAACACAGTTAGCCATTAACTTCAGTCAGGGGTCACTCTGCAAGTTTCACATAGGTCCACAAAAAAATAGATGGACTCTGGAATATTGATTTCTACTCTACCCATTCTCTCACCCTAAGAGAAAAGAAAATAAGAAAACTTCTGCGGTGAGATAGTGCCCCTGCATTCCGGTCTACTCCCTTCAAGGTTGCTGGCATTTGGCTAGCAACACCTGACAGATGCACTCTTGTTTTGGTTCTTGTCTGAAGGGTCTTTGTATTCCTTTTGAACCTTCTTTTGTGTAAAGAGACCTTGCACAGAGTATCTTCTAAAAGTTTATCAAGTGAGTGTTTCAATTTAATGTGGAGCTGAGCTTAGCACATTTAGAGTGTATCACTTCAGTCATTAAATTAAAGGACTAATACTTCATTTTAAATAATTAGATTACAGTGTTTAATTATAAATAATAAGTCAACTTTAACTATAAATAATAAGTGTTTTTATTTTAGTTATAAATTAATTAGTGAATGATTAAATATGTGAATATTTGAAATTAATATTATTCAACTGCACTGACATTATCGCAAAAGAACAACATTTGAGCTGGATAATGACACAACCATATTTACAGTAGGTTGATTCAGCCTCGTGTTGCATTATGCTAGTTTACATTAAGACTGTAGCATGTTAATACTGAACAATGATTATATTTGTTAGACAGCAGATATAATATGTCATTTGAATGAACTTCTGAAACTGAAACTGTAATTCCTGACCTTACTGTTTTTGAGCTCATGGTAGCTGATAAGGAAATGAAGCTACTGCATTGGCTGCGTATGTGTGTGTGTGTTTCAGCTCTGGAGACAATGAAGCTGCTGCTCAGATAATGCCATTATATGTGACCTAATCGGGACCTAATGTGACATAAAAGGACAAAGACAACTTCTGTAGGTTAAGGAAAACCACATCTCAGAGTAAACAAAGATATGGTTCTTCAGACTCACCAAGAGAGCCTCAGTGCAGTGAATCTATAGACTAAATCCCGTTTCAAAAAGGCGGGGCATAGAGGAGAAACAATAATGTACAGTATGTGGAAAATAATGTGTTTTTTTTACTTTAAACCGCATAAACACATTTCATTACACCAAATACACAAAATAATGTTATTTTTAGCAGCATCATATGACCCCTTTAAGTAACTGTGTGACATGAGGTTAATTTACCTTGACACATTTTTTTTTATTTAGTATTTAATTATCATGTTTATTTGAGGGAAATGTTAATTTTCCTGCTCAATTTTGATCATCTTGAGTTCAGTCAAGTTCACACTCTCATATAATGCAGATAGTTATATATACATGTAACACTACAAACTATATATATAATACTGCTGTATAACGTTCTATAAATATGGACACATTATTGAGAGATCTTTTTACTACATTTAGAGCTATAATCAAAAAAGTGAATATTTGCAAAATTATATATTTTGCAAATACGCAGAGAAAATTGCAACACGCTCGCAGCTTCACAATGAGGAAAAAAAAAGACGTATAACCCTAATCTTCCTATCCCCCGAACACTTTAATGTCATTTTTAACAGTTGGATTAATGCATATTCTTGTTGTGCATCCCATTTAACCGAATCAACTCTAAAGCAACATCTGATACACGTCCAAGTGACCGGAGCATTGTGATTCTGTATTACAGTTTATGTATTGTGTACTTTACTTTATAGACTTTTGTCTCCAGACGCAATAATGTTTAATCAGAACTCAATGTTTAACCTGTAACATTTTTTGCTATTGGTTTGAATATTTTCTCTGCCCTTTGTGCAATTCCCAAAACTGTGACATTGTTTTGCTAATGACAATTTTCACATACTATAATATATTCAGTTATTTAAGCTGAATTTTGGAACGGTGGAAGTTTAAAGTGATTTAAAGCAGCTTTAAGAATGGAAAAGGTAATTTAGTGGTGCTGCTTTCATTGCACTTTCAGTCTGTGTATAAAAATTGTACTACTATTGTCTTATAGATGAAACTCATAGATGAAACTCATTTCAATATCTGGAATAAAATCTAATTTCCTAATTGTTCAATACATTTCAGAGTTAAAAAGCCTTTGGAATTGTAATATAGACTAAGCCTCTAACGCTGTTTATCAATAACCAGTTTCAGCTGAAGACCCTGAATTTTTCCCATAATGCAGTTCAAGAGTTCTGTTTACACTGTGCATACGTGTCCATAAGCTGTTCTGAGATCCACTACAAACATAGAAAACTTCTAGACTGTTGTCAATATATTCACACCAATTATTCACCTCAATAGAACACATTTACACAATACAGAATTCAACTTTTAAGGGGTTACCCAAAAAATGACAATTTTGTCATCTTTCATTCACCCTCGTGACTTTCTTTCTTCTGCAGAACACATAAGAAGATATTTCGAAGAATTTTTCAGCAGTGCTCATTCCTACAATGAGACTTATTGGGGTTTAGTGCTGTTTTGGAGGCTGTTGAATTTCATTGAATGCGCAAATACAGTTGAAACATTCTTCGGCATATGTCACTTGGTGTTCCACAGCAAAAAGATGAATTTTTAGGTGAACTATCCCTAAGTCAAGCCCACAAATCAGCTGCTAGTAAAAGTCATCTTCGACCAATTAACAGTCGCACAGAGGTATTTTCAAGCAAAGTGCTCCACTGTTGAATTACGAACATTAGTGAGGACAGTGAAGTGGCTCGTCGAGTAGAGATGACCTGGTCAGTTGTGTGTGTGTGTGTGTGTGTGTGTGTGTGTTACAACAGGAGATGGAGACTTTGGGTCATCAGGAGGTTATCCTGACCCATGTTTGAGCCCCACTGGCAGTGTTTATCAAAGCACCGAGGCAGGAGTCACACAGGCAGGCAAGCAGGGGGGCATGGTGGGTGAAAGAGCTTACTGAAGGTGTTTGTCAAGGATGGCGCTGCTCACCCTCTGCCTGGAGCCACAAGGCCATTATGGGGGAGCAGGGGAGATAGATAGTCCTTAATCATGTTCCCCTGACCCTGGCAAGAGAGGCGTGTTAGTGTTTGTGACTGACTTTTGAGTGAGCGAAAGCGTTTAGGAGTTGCAGGAGTGCCGTAACTCTTTAACTTTTGGCTAAAAGAGCAACAGTTGCAGCTGAATGCTCATAAAAGCCTTATTTATACCAATAAAATCTCCACTCCACGCATGAAAATTCCATATCTGTTGTCAACAAACATCCCCACCCTCAACAGACTCAGATTCACTTGACTTTTATGTGTTTACCTTCATGTATATGCTTTTTTGGTTTCTCATGGACCACTCCGCAATCAGCACCAGCAGGCCCGTGTCAGTTCAACTCTGTTAGGGAGCCACAAATCTGGGGTCCAGTTAAATATTAACAAGCCCATATAACCACGTTACTGATTGACACCTCATGTTCTAGAAAGATGTATGGCGACCCGGGCCTTGTCCTCTACAGGTGTTTTCTTATCCGTTGACAATGTTTCAAATGTCTTTAGAACGTACTGTCATCTGTTATAACTACTTCAAGCCCCTGACCTGGTGCAGCCTCGTCACAGCTCTCAAGTTTTTCCACTACAACAAGTGTAAAGTACCATTAGATTCCATTTTGATATTAGATTTTCAAGGGACAGATTTTTTTTTAAACCCATTTTATCATAAACATACATATGATATTGACATTTAAACTTCCCCATGACACTTCTTTCCCCATGCATATCACCTAGTGTAATGAAAAC
>NW_015635971.1:387038-394775 GCF_001515625.1 Sinocyclocheilus rhinocerous | reverse complement strand
GCATAAATAAATAAACATAACATTTTCAGTTTTGGTGTATCAGTATTTTTTTACTGACCCTGACTAATTGTAGATACAGTTCATGAACATTTATTATATAAATACACTTTTTTGACTATATAATATAACATATAGAGCTAAAATAGATTTCGTTATTTTTTATTCAGCATATTTCAATGGAAATATAATTTATTAAGGTTGATAGTCAACTGTAACTCAGCCACAGATCTAAGAACTAATGATGCAACCAAATTAGAGTTAATTACAAACAAACTCACTGTACGAAAAAAACGTTTTGAATTTTATGTAAAAAAGAAAAAAAAAACAACAGCAGCTGTGTTTGTCAAAAATTCACCGTGAAACAACATGTCTTTCAAATATGACTGGTTTCAACATATAGACTGAAAGGCTATGGCAGCATCACATATTGTTTTCTCAGGTTGCTTGGGGTGAGCGTTACATTTGCTTATCCAGTGAGCCCTTTGTCTTTTAATGAGGGGTGGGTGGGGGGTTGGTGCTTTACACAATGGTAACAGGGAGAGTGAGCACTCTACAGGTTGTGCCCTTTGAATTCCACTGTTGGCTTGGCTTGCAGACCAAATGTAAACAGATACGCAGAACTACTGCTCACTACAAGCAGGCCAAGTGTTCCTAGAGATGGTGTTTGGAGTGAGCAAGGTGAGAATGGTCAATGCTGTTTTTTGTCGACGCCTCAGACCATGTTTCTTCAGACTGTCTCTATCAACTACTAAAGGTAAAGGGAGAACAGGATAATGTGATCCGTCTTATAAAGAATTCGAAACATGGAGACATGGGAACATTGTGAAATGGCAGAAATGAAACATCATTAGAGATCCAAGTCATGTTCCATTTTGGTTCAGATGACATGACTTTGAAAGTAAACTTAACTAATGGTTCGTACCAAACATTGTGCATGCATGCAAATTCAGAACTGTTAAATATGTTGGAGCTGTGGCTTAGCACAGTGCCTTTGCCCCGTGTGCCTTAATGTAGCCTATCCTAATTGAAAAAGTCAAAATCATATCAGAGCATTTCCACTTATGATTAGATAGTGTCAAAGATGACGTATAAGAACATCCAATCTAATACATCATACACCATCTTAGCATCTCAATTTGAATTATCAAGGCCAGAGCAGGTCACAACAAAGCAGATAAGACTCCTCTAGCTGTCTCCTATATTCTCAATGCATATCTTGTTTTTGAAATCTCTTTATCGAAGGTTTAGAGAACCCCTGCTTCTCTCCTCAGACTGCATCTTGTTGTGCTCTTGTTCTCCCCAAACATGAATCTCCAATGTGACCAGGCCTTGCGGCTATGCATCAACCTATCAAAACAAATAGGCCTCAAAGCTGACAAGGGGGAGTAATGGGGAGAGTTTAGAGGCTAGAGAGAGGAGGTTTAGGGCACTAGGGGGTCATTGATGGGGTGGGTGGAGCAGATCATGCTGGTTCCTCGTTAACCCTTCGGCACTTAGGGGACTTTGATTGACAGCTATCATGCTGCACATCATACAGGAAAGACACCAAAGTATACGTATTTTACTTTTTTAATACTTTTTCCTAAAACATTGGAATTGGAACTTAATCATTAATATTTGTACTACTCTATGAAAATGATTGTAAGACCTCAATATACTCTCGACAGTTCTTTGTTCAGAGGTAAAGAGATGTTTGAAAGACCTGAGCAATGGTATTCTGTATGTGAACATTCCGAGACCGCATGTGGTGTTTAGATGAGTTAAGGAGTGAACCTCAAAACATTTTCACATTAAAAACATGGAGCCCCAGAGAGCACCCAACTATTATGTAATCTACATGAACCAATGGCATTTCAAAGGTGTTTAAGTCAAGTCACCTTTATTTATATAGCGCTGACAATGGAAACATACCTTTAATCCAACAAACTAGATGCTCTTAAGTACTGTTTACTAAAGTTGTTCAGTTTTACTATTGCATCCACCTGAAAGTTCACATAACACAGTGTAATTAAGTAAACTCAACAAATTTGTAAAAATCAGTTGTGTTTACTCGCTTTTCTTAAGTAGATTCAGTGATTACTTTTTACAGTGTGGCCAGACGAAACTAGCAGTTCAATTCCAGGCTGCAGCAAAGTCACATTGTGCAGAGGACTCAACTGGCTCCTGTGGTCTTGTCCCGGTGGCCGTCTGAGACAAGGTCTTTACAGGGGATCTGTATCTGGGGCTCATCTAGTTGTCCTGGTCTCTGCTGACTTTCAGGGCTGTAGAGGTCCTCTCTAGGTGCTGATCCACCATCTGGTCTGGATACGTACTGGATCCGGGTGACTGCAGTGACAGCCGATGCAAAGCTTTGCACTGACAAGCCATTTTGAACCACCATAACAAACTCCAAAGCACTTAATTTTGGAGATTTCTTTCAGATTTCTTTCTGAAATGATGTCATACCCATTCTTTGATTTTGTGAGTATATCATGTTTTGCTTGATGTGAAATTGGAAAAAATTACTTCTTTAATGGTTTGTCAGTTACAGTAAAAGTAAAAATAATAATAATTTGTAAACATTAAAAGAGTACTTATCCTCTTCGTTAAAAAGAACGGTCACCCTAAAATTTCGTCATTTACTTGTACATGTTGTTCCAAATCGTCTTCAAGCATCAAGTTATCATCAAGCATGAATGAGAACTGAGAGCTATAGCAGATTTTCACCAAATGATGACTTAAATTTTGATCTCTTCATCAAACAAAGCTGTAATTTGGCTTGAATCTTGTGAAATTATATAATGCACAATTGATATGGACAACTTTTTATTTTCTTCTCCCTTTTAGGAGCCCAAGGTAAATGCATGCATAGTATGGAAAAGAGCATTCTGTTTAACTTTTCCTTTTGTGTTCCACAGTCTTGCAAGTTTGGAATGACATGGTTAATTAACATAAATGATTTAATTTATGAATGGACTATCCCTTTAAATTGTTTTCATTTTTAAACACAGGCTGTGTACGTGCTAAAATCAAGGTATTGATTTTTTAAAAATACCCTGTTTTAAAGAATGACAGTTCTAACAGTCAGCATACAGTACGTGCTGTAGAGACATTACATGGAAGTGCTGTCTGCAGCACAGAACTCTGATCTCCCACGCCTCTCAAAACCACTTCACAATGTTACCATTATACATACAGCAGATCTGCCTGATACGACTCCCTTTCTGAAGTTCCGCTTCTTCAAGACCTTGGATCCCTTTGGAAAAACAAGCACAACAAAACCCAGTAGCACTGCAGCCTGGTCACTTCTTTTGAAATAGAAAAAAGAGTTTAAGGTAAAAAAATGATAAGCCAATTAGTCTGACACATTATTTTTTATAGTATTACATCTTTCACTCTCTTTCTTTTTTTTCCAAAGCAGGGAGCAGATCCAGACTCACTCAATTCCCACCATGAGTAAACTTCTTTTCTTCTCTTACAGTGCCTGGTACAGCACTGGTTCTGAAAGAATGATCACCATTTGACTGTTTGATGACCTGATAAAAGCATAATTGAGAATGTAGAATGCTTATGCATTTTCTGTCTAAACAAACCGTGGTCATACCACAGAAACTAGGCTCAGCAACTCTATTGTGTGTATGTTTTCAAACATGTGGAGCATGTTTAAGTTCATGGCTCTTACAGTAAGACCAACACCAGGATTGTGTGCTGTGTGTGTGTGTACATGGAGGTCAAGAGGACAAGATGAATTTGTACAGGAGAAACAGTGCCATATCATGGTGGTCATGTTTCTTCGGACCTCACTCCATTGGAGCAGAAGGAGATCTTATCATAACTAAAGTGCACAGCTTTGTTTGTCAGACAAAGAAATGGAAAGAAAACTGTCTGAGACAACATTTTTGCATGTACACTGAAAATGGTAACCTAAACAAAATCTAGATTAACTGGTTTTATTCAAGTATAAAATATTATTAACATTGTTGAATAAACCCAAATACATTTTATGACAACAAAAATCATTTTATGGGTTAAATCAGCACTCTACAGCTTGTGCCCTTTGAATTCCACTGTTGGCTTGGCTTGCAGACCAAAGGTAAACAGGTACGCGGAACTACTGCTCACTACAAGCAGGCCAAGTGTTCCTAGAGATGGTGTTTGGAGTGAGCAAGGTGAGAATGGTCAATGCTGTTTTTTTTTTGTCAACAGCTCAGACCATGTTTCTTCAGACTCTCTCTATCGACTACTAAAGGTAAAGGGAGAACAGGATAATGTGATCCGTCTTATAAAGAATTCGAAACATGGAGACATGGGAACATTGTGAAATGGCAGAAATGAAACATCATTAGAGTTCCAATTCATGTTCCATTTTAGAACATGAATGTTCAATATTATTTTAAATATATGTTAATTCATCCCAACAAAATTTTTTTTTATACAACTTAACCACTGATTTCTAGTTGTGTCCATTTTTGGAAGGCTTGTTTCGCTTTCACAATGGAACATAGCGTCAAACACGGCGGCCTAGATTGAGCGGCTGCGGCCTAGAGTGAGCAGAGGCCGGGGGCTAGCGTGAGGAACGGCCGGAGGGCTAGAGTGAGCGGAGGCCGGTGGGCTTGAGAACGGTGCGGCCGGCGGATTCGACGAAGGAGCGTCCGGAGGGCTTGCGGCAAGTCGTATCTGAGGATCCGCGAATGAAACTGTGACCACAAACACCATTAACTTAAGTGAATTATATGGCAATAATCAGCAATATGCTTTCACACAAATAACCTTATTTTTTGAATGTTTCAATATGTGTTGACACAAATTACTTATTTGAATTTTTCATTGATACAACATGGCATTGAGTTGTTAGAAAAGAAATGCGTAGAGACGTTATTGCTTGATGACGTCAGGAACCAATGAATCGGCTTTTTGAACAGTTCAATGAGCCAATCTGTCCGAAAAGAACCGGTTCGCAGAAATGAATCGGACTTTGCATCACTAATATGCAATCCAAAACAATGACAAAGTAAGGGGTAAAGGCAAACAGAGTAATCCAGAAATCAGGCAGAATAACAAGACCAGGAACCAAGATATGGGAGAACCAGGATACAAGGCTTAGATTTGCAGTAAAAACACATACAAGACTTAGCAAAGAATGACAGGTTCTTGTCATTTGTTATATGTTATATATAACCTGGTTATATAGGGTGAGCTAACCACGCTAATGAGACACAGGTGCAAACAATGAGTGCTGATGAGACCGGGCAGAGGATTATGGGGAATGAAGTCCTTGATAGAGTGGTAAAGGTATGGTATGGAGTGCATTCAAGAGCATTCTAGCTGGTGATTGTGACATAGCCCATCCTCCCCCCCTTAAGGAGTGGCTTCCAGACAGCCAGGGTGGAGCCGAAGACCACCAGGGCGGAGCAGGTGGATCTGAAGACCACCTGGGCGGAGCAGAAGACCACCAGGGTGGAGCAGGAAGCCAGGGTGGAGCAGAAGACCACCAGGACAGAGCCGGCAAAGCAGAAGACTAACACAGCAGAGCAGACGGGACTGAAGATCCCCATAATGGAGCAGAAGACCACCTGGGTGGAGCTGATGGAGCTGAGGACCACTTCAGCTGAGCTGATGGTGCAGGATAGAGGTCTGCATCCCGACCGGATTTTTTGCGCTGCGGGATTAAATTCCCGAATAAAACGCGGTAGCAGTCGGTAACTCTGTGTTATTTGAACAGGAGCGGGCGGTCTAACAATATCCCGTTCCCGACGTCCATTTAGAACAGCATATTTACGCTTTATTCTTATTGACCACCGGTACAGCTTGCGCTCAGGACTGTTTAAACGTCACGCGTTTTATTTGCGTGGTCTGTGCGCAACATGTGCATAACGATGCTCAGAGCAGGCTGTACCTGTGGTAAATATACGGCCCTCAGACAGAACAGGCAGGTTGTCGATGAGTGACAAGAGCAGAATAAGGATGGAGCAAAGCAATGCGTCCAACTCGGTTTTGTTTATATATTGCTTAGCCTATAATTTTAAATCAAAGATGTCGTAGCCTATTTATTTATTTTTCTCTGCGACACTTTTCCTACTGTGTTAACAGAAAAATGTCAAACGAATTTAGTATTTTGAAAAGATATACTATAGCTAATAGGCTATTTTTGCACAACCTACATTTTTATTTTTTTTCTCTCTGCGACACTTTTTCCCTATTGTGTTGTCAATGTTAAACGAATTGTATCCTGACAAGACAAATTAAAATAAGAAATACAATTTTTGTACAACATTTTTATTTTCTCTGACACTTTTTTCCCTACTGTGTTGGATAAAATATTAAACGAATTTTGTGTCTTAAGATAATTCCTATAAATTCAAGTCAAAGTCAATAAATTCAAGACTCCAGCCTATCTCTCTTTCTTTCAGTAGAGGAAAGTTAAATGTGAGATTTAAATTGTGATGTGAGATCTAAATTTAGCGGAACGGTCGGGTCGGGAAGAAAATTACTCTAAGCGGACAGCGGGTGAACAAAGAGTGAATATACAGGTGCATCTCAATAAATTAGAATGTCGTGGAAAAGTTCATTTATTTCAGTAATTCAACTCAAATTGTGAAACTCGTGTATTAAATAAATTCAATGCACACATATTCTAATTTGTTGAGATAGTGAGTTGGTGGGTTTTTGTTAAATGTGAGCCAAAATCATCACAATTAAAAGAACCAAAGACTTAAACTACTTCAGTCTGTGTGCATTGAATTTATTTAATACACGAGTTTCACAATTTGAGTTGAATTACTGAAATAAATGAACTTTTCCACGACATTCTAATTTATTGAGATGCACCTGTATAGTGGGAGCGGGTGGGTGCAGAATAGAACCTTGCGGGAGCGGGACTAAAAAACAGTCCCGCGCAGACCTCTAGTGCAGGGGACCACCAATATGGCTCAGGTTGAGCAGATGTCCACCAAAGTGGAGCTGACAAGGCAGATGACCACCAAGGCGGATCAAGCGGGACTGTAATAGAGAGCACAAAAAGGTTAACAAAGGCCTCTGTGGCCATAAAGGACAGGCAGACAGTTCAGAGACAGCATTATTGGCCGTGACTGGATAGGCAGAGAGTTCAGGAAAGGCCTTCTTGGCCGTGACAGGATAGTCAGGGAGCTCAAGGGTGACTTCCCAGGTAGCCGGCGCAATCAGGTCAATTTGCGGCTGAGTGTCGGCTCACTTGGCTGAGTTCTGGCAGCGGCTTACCGAAAGGGAGCCAGCTCTGGCCCAGTAATGGTTGCCAGATTTGGCTAGGCTTTGGATGTGCGGATCTGGCCTGATTTGCACTGAGACATGGCACATTTAGCCACATTCGGCCCGATTACGGACCATAAGTGCTGGTCTGATTTTGGCTGAGATATGGGCATGTATAACCGGACCAGTTTAGATTGAGTGCTGGGGGTGGGTCTCCATTTACAATGTGGTAAATTGTATGTAGCAGTGACACTTAAACTTAAACATAATATCTTTTATCTGCCCTTGTTATGTTATTTTTTGTGTATTTTTAATTTTAATTCCTATTAATATTTTTCCCTTTTATCCAACATTCTCTTTTTTATTTAACTACATTTGGAAATTCATGATTTAATTAATATAATGAAACAAGCTTAAAGTGGTTAAGGGAACTTTAACATTATTTTTGCTATATGAGTTTCAAGACATGCGCACTAGCTTTGACATCTAATGACAAAACCTGACGGGCTTTTTGTGCTGCTAATTGCCAGAAGA
>NW_015635971.1:384718-385576 GCF_001515625.1 Sinocyclocheilus rhinocerous | reverse complement strand
TAATGACAAAACCTGATGGGCTTTTTGTGCTGCTAATTGCCAGAAGACCAGAAGAACTTAATACACTGGTGAGTAAACATTTGATAATCTAACATATAACATAATATTTTAATAAACCGTTCTACACATATTATATCAAAGTAATGTTTATTTATAATGAAGCTATAATTGTGAGTTTGCTGACATAGTGCTAGAGTTTAGCTCCAACCATAATCAAGCACACCTGATCCAGCTAATCAAGGTCTTCAGGATTACTAGAAACTTCCAAGCAGGTGTGAGTTGGAGCTGGTTGGAGCTAAACTCTGCAGAGCTGCGGCCCTCCAGGAATTGAGTTTGACACCACTGGTCTACAGTATTGCGACTGAGTGGGCCCGAATGCAAACAAATTCTTCCAAAGGTATGTTCCAAATGTTAACATTTACCAGAGTTACCATTAATGTTATCAGTCTGAGATTGTATTCGGCATTTGTATTTGGGCCAATTCAGGGGCTTCATTCATCCCATGTCCATGCCGACTCTGGCAACCACAGCTGGGCTGAGTTATTTCATCCGTCCTGCCGGATCTGGGCCATTATCAGCCAAACCGTTTTGGCTACCTGGGTTCTGTGGATGAGACAGGACAGGCAGGGAACTCACAGGCTGGCTCCAACACAGGACTGAGCTCTAGGGCTTGAGTGGATTCTGGCGCTGATTCAAGGACTGGAGCGGGCTGTGGAATGGACTCGTGGACTGGAGTGTCACCACAGCGTCAGAAGTGTGTCTAGCCCAGACTAGTGTTGTTTTTGGCGGCCTGTTTTAATTTGAGTTTTAGTCTAGTCTTTGTGTGAAGCTGTCATTTTAGTTTTTATTAGTTTTAGT
>NW_015635971.1:375675-384692 GCF_001515625.1 Sinocyclocheilus rhinocerous | reverse complement strand
TGAAGCGAGACACAGGAAACAGAAATACTGCAAAATAATAATAATAACGAGACGAAATAACGTTATAACATTTCGTCTCGTCTCGTTTTCGTCACGTAATAAAGGTTCGTTGACTACGATATTTAGTCATAATTTTCGTTGACGAAAGCAACACTAGCCCAGACACACAAAATGGCGACGGCCATTACTGGAAGGGCAGCAGAGGGTGGCAGAACCTATGAGATCACCGGTCTTGAGAGTGCTGAAACCACTGGGATGCCTGCCGCTTGCACCGACATTAGTGGTGGATTCGCCACACTGGACATCAGTCTCGGTTTCCTGGGCACTGCCTTATTAGCTTCAGGTGGAATGTTCTTGATGGCCGGGAACACTGGTGTGACGTCCATGAAGGCTGGAGACTCTGGCATGATGTCCATGACGGCTGGAGACTCTGGCATTATGTCCATGATGGCTGGAGACTCTGGTGTGGTGGCCATCTTGCGGAGAGGCTCTGGACTGGCGGCCAACTTGCGGAGAGGCTCTGGACTGGTGGCCATCTTGTGGAGAGGTTCTGGACTGGCGGCCATCTTGTGGAGAGGCTCTGGAATGGCGGCCATCTTGTGAACTGGCTCTGCTGCGGCAGCCATGTTGTGAACTGACTCTGGTATGGGAACCACAGGACAGGAAGGTGCTGAAAGCACAGGACTAACGACCATTATAACAGGAAATGCAGGTGACTGTGGTGGGCCAAGCTCCTTGGCCACCGGAGCTTGGTGTATGGAGTGCACTCTGGTGGCTATCAAGAGCACTCCAGCTGGCAATCTTGACATTTGTTAAGCTTCAGTGCCCATTTTTAGATTGCATGGAAAAGAGTGACCAGTAGGTACATTATTCAAAATTTCTCTTTTTGTTTTCTACAGATAAAACAGTCGTATGGGTTTGGAAATTTTCTTCTTAGATGAACTATTTCTTTAATGATATTAAAATTAAATTGAATTGTGTGAGAAGATTATGAAGTTACATCTTATTGCCTTCGACATACCATGCAAAACTGTACTGAGCTGAAAAAAAGGTGTAGGATTTACTTCGAAATAATTGTCACTCCGAAATTGCTAGTAACTATCACAAATAATAACAAAGAAACAGCAAGTAACAAACTGAATTAAATGTGAGATTAGTAAAGTAGATAGTTTACCAATATTTTCTTTGCAAAACATACTCCAATAATCTTGAAAAAGATGACCGCAGCAAGCATGCTGGACTGCCCAAATCTCAGGCCTGTCAGTCAGAACAGACAGCAGATAGCGTCCACTGCCACTAAAAACAGCTGATTCAGGGAAAACCACAGTCTGTCCCACAAAGCTCATTTTAGCATAGTTTTTATTTTGTAAACCACATTTAGTCTCGTTTTTATTCGTCAACGATATTGCATTATACATTTAATTATAGTCATCGTCACATGACCAGCATTTTCGTCTCGTCTCGTCTTCGTCACGTAATAAAGGTTCGTTGACGACGATATTTAGTCATAATTTTCTTTGACGAAAGCAACACTAGCCCAGACACACAAAATGGCGACGGCCATTACTGGAAGGGCAGCAGAGGGTGGCAGAACCTATGAGATCACCGGTCTTGAGAGTGCTGAAACCACTGGGATGCCTGCCGCTTGCACCGACATTAGTGGTGGATTCGCCACACTGGACATCAGTCTCGGTTTCCTGGGCACTGCCTTATTAGCTTCAGGTGGAATGTTCTTGATGGCCGGGAACACTGGTGTGACGTCCATGAAGGCTGGAGACTCTGGCATGATGTCCATGACGGCTGGAGACTCTGGCATTATGTCCATGATGGCTGGAGACTCTGGTGTGGTGGCCATCTTGCGGAGAGGCTCTGGACTGGCGGCCAACTTGCGGAGAGGCTCTGGACTGGTGGCCATCTTGTGGAGAGGTTCTGGACTGGCGGCCATCTTGTGGAGAGGCTCTGGAATGGCGGCCATCTTGTGAACTGGCTCTGCTGCGGCAGCCATGTTGTGAACTGACTCTGGTATGGGAACCACAGGACAGGAAGGTGCTGAAAGCACAGGACTAACGACCATTATAACAGGAAATGCAGGTGACTGTGGTGGGCCAAGCTCCTTGGCCACCGGAGCTTGGTGTATGGAGTGCACTCTGGTGGCTATCAAGAGCACTCCAGCTGGCAATCTTGACATTTGTTAAGCTTCAGTGCCCATTTTTAGATTGCATGGAAAAGAGTGACCAGTAGGTACATTATTCAAAATTTCTCTTTTTGTTTTCTACAGATAAAACAGTCGTATGGGTTTGGAAATTTTCTTCTTAGATGAACTATTTCTTTAATGATATTAAAATTAAATTGAATTGTGTGAGAAGATTATGAAGTTACATCTTATTGCCTTCGACATACCATGCAAAACTGTACTGAGCTGAAAAAAAGGTGTAGGATTTACTTCGAAATAATTGTCACTCCGAAATTGCTAGTAACTATCACAAATAATAACAAAGAAACAGCAAGTAACAAACTGAATTAAATGTGAGATTAGTTAAAATTAGTTTACCAATATTTTCTTTGCAAAACATACTCCAATAATCTTGAAAAAGATGACCGCAGCAAGCATGCTGGACTGCCCAAATCTCAGGCCTGTCAGTCAGAACAGACAGCAGATAGCGTCCACTGCCACTAAAAACAGCTGATTCAGGGAAAACCACAGTCTGTCCCACAAAGCTGACCTTCCCCGCTAGACAAAACACAGGCACAGCCCAACAGGATGGAGGCTGATTGGATGGTGTATGGAAAAAACAACATGGCTCAAAGAACGTTAACTCCATCGCGTTTTATTTTTGGAGGGCAGCAGTAGTAGTGGATACAGACACACAGTGGATAAACAATATTGATTTCACTCTGAGGTCTTCATGAAGAGTTCAAAGGTCAAGCACACACTGAAATGTAGCACAGTGTTGTGTAGTGTGAGCACATCATCCTGTTCATACAAAAGGGCAAGATGCTCCAGAACCTGTCAGTTTGGTTTCATGTGAATCCAAGTAATACGTTTTTAAAGGCTAGAAATCATAAACAATACATCAAATAAGCTTGAAAAAATAGTGTCAGTTTTTATAATGATATTAAACCTGTATATTTATGTAAATAACTGATATTGTACCAGTATAAAAATCTGTTTTTGTCATTATTGTGATATTCATGTATTCAACAACAACAAAAATTATGTTATGTTATGTTTGTTATGTTATGTTATGTTTTATGTTATTGTGAAATAATGTTTGTTGCTGTTCCTAATAATATTTTTAAATAATATTTGGTTAACCTTTTTTATTGGATTTATTATTATTATTATTATTATTGTTGTTGTTGTTGTTTTTTATTGTTGTCTTAGAAATTAATTTTAAACTTTAAACAATAGACCTCTAACCTAAACATTCATCATTAAATCTGGTGGATATAATAGACAATCCCTAACAATTATCATGTGCAGCTCTATCGATCCATCCATTCTCCAAATGGCTTTTCCTAGGATAGCGAGGATGCTGGGGATGCTATTATTGATAATCTTAACAATATGTAATAATATTTAATAATTATTATATTATTTTATTTTGTGTTGCAGTGTTTTGTTGCTGTTCCTAATAAAATGCCTGTACTTTTCTTAAGAATATTTTATGATGCTAAATTCTAGTAGTATAGTAGTAGTAGATTTAACTTTGATTAATCAACGGACCTCTTTCTGAAAACGGTCATCATTAAATCTAGAGTATGTAGAGAATAGACAGGCCCTATCAACTATCGTGCAGCTCTAATAGTTCCTTAAACACTTGAATCAAATGACTAATGACTGGGACTCTTATCTGTAATCCTAGCTCATCTTTCATAGGTCATCTATTGTGCTTGACTGCTCTTGGCTCTTCACTGCCTAACAACCCATGGGAAACTGTTTGGATTCTGACTCTCTCTCTCTCTCTTTCTCTCTCTCTCTATCTACTGTAACTGTGCTCTTACTTTTTTTGTTGTTATTTCAAAGAGTGAGGCATCTCACAGAGAGCCTAATAGTTCAACGTCCATACTGTAAATGTGCATTGTTAATAACTACATTTTCACACAATGTGGCAACAAAATAATGTGACAACCTTTTAATTTCAGTAACATTAGATGTAGTAACAATTCGATTTAAAAACTATACAATTTTATTTAAAAATCATGTGTATATACACAAAATGTCAAGAAATATATATTTTTAATACAATTATAGTTTTATTATATACATATATACTACAATCATTTAAAATTATTTACACATCCACTATTATTATACACCAACAATACTGACAAAGGACTCAAAAGACATACAACATTGTTCTTTCTAACTTCCTCTACAGTGCCTCTGTATTTCTACTGAATTACTCTTGACAGTTGAGAGCGAGAGCAAGAGAAATACAGTTGTCACAGTAGTGAATCACATGACTCCAACAGGGTGTGACTGAAGATCTGTGAGAAGGTTGTTAACACCTTTACTATCAAGGCCTCTCCCACTCGCCCCATGGATAAACCCTTACACACACACACACACACACACACACAAAGGTTGCTTTTACACATTCTCGTTTAATCATCTACTATTGCAAACAGAAACATATATGCCTCTGACTGTCCCTCTCAATAGATGAGAAACTGGAGAAGGCAGTGCCAGGCATAAAACCATAACATTAGTTGTAAACCATAAGTAAATAGGCCAAAATTTAATGTAATGTGAAGTAAAAAAAAAAAAAAAAGATTTTTAAAATTTTTTTTAAACTGCCAGTGTCAGCCTGACAGTCTTGAGATCTTAAAGCCTTTAATATTTAATTCATAGCCTACATCAGACATACATTGGGTGATTAATATTTAAATTTAATATGTAATTTTTTTTTTTTTTTGTGGGACACTAAGCAATGTGGTGATTTAATGTCCGCAATGACTGGTCTTCCAGGGAAAGGCCAACACCCTGCCTTACAATATGTCATCAAAGGTAATGAGTGTTTGATCACTTCATCATCATTCATGCGGCAACAACTTTATGCACAACACAAAGCAAACGAATCTAGCAATGATTGGTCTACAAGAAACATTGTTTGAAGCAACCTGATGAGCCATGAGCAAATATCTAATATGACGCTGACCAATCGCAAACACTCTTCTTTTACACTGCGGAAGCTGTCCAATCAAATAGACATAATCTGATGGCACCGTTGAATTATGAGCTTTTTCTAGACGGAAAGCAAACTAGTTAAATTATTCTGTAGTTGTAATTATCAAATAAGATATGGATATGTCAACTCTAGTGGTTTACTTAATGTGTAGATGATTGCCTTGTCCAAGAAAACAGTTTAAAAGGAATACCAACAACAGCACACAAACGATTAATAATGATAATGTAGAATTAAAATGAGAACGCTGTCGCTAAAACCATTGACCAGTGCTGTTGGATTATGAGACCATAATGGCACAGACATTGTGTCCCTATCGTGTTCGTTGAATTTGTTTTACATTGTGGGGTCAAAGTACACGGAGGCAGCCTGATAAAGACTCTCTAGTGGCCTAGCATGTAATAAATAGGCTAGTTTAAGATATTTCATATATAGGCCTACTGTGGGAAAGCATTTATTCCCGTAAATAATTTGTAACACTGCGATTTCGATACCGGTGTTCAGGTTTTTAACATGTTTATTTTGATCGACGGCGACGTTAAATTTGCTTTCCTTATTTCAATGAACAGCAGTGATAACTGTGATATGTCTGATGTGTGTGACAACCGCTCACTTCTCTGAAATGCGTTTCTCCCATACTCGCAATATTCCATATGTAAAAATCATAAGCTTTTCATTACAGTTGTCGCTTTAGCTCACTTTAGTGCTTCTGTAAGGTTAATAGGTCTCATTTAGCTAATTTGTGATTTTGTGTTTTACGAAAAAGAAAACAAAAATGTTGTTGATGATGATAATGATGTATATTTGTTTGCTAACAACAATGCGACTTGTTTATTGTATTTGTTTTAACAGTCTTAATTAGTGGAAATAGCCTACTGCGATTAGTTCTAAACAATTATCACAGATGCATATCTATATCTATATATTTCTTTATTTATAAATTATAGCGTCTGTACTAATTTATTGACAAATACTCGAGCTGCAAGTGACTACGAAAAAATGTTTTAATTATCATTTTACATTGCACAGTCTAAATTTTCTCATATAGTGACAAGAGCGATATTTATTTTAATAATAATCCTTAATAAGAAAAACACTGCCTAAAATGCATCATATAAAACAACAATACACAACTTTTTTTTTTTTCTTGTAAAACATTTTTAAAACGGCTTCAGATACCTGTTTTTGACACACACACACTGTTCGGAAATTATTTAGCATTGTATTATTAGGCTATAACTATCGTTAATAATATAACAACATAAATAAATATGACTTTTTTTATTTAAACATACATGAGTATTTAACTCAATTATGTAATAACAACCCATAACTCAAATAATAAAATAGTTCCGTGTTGGTTATCGAATAAACTGAACATCAAAAGAGTCAGAGACCCTCACGACTTTAAAATGATTATTCTAATTGGCATCCTCCAGTACTTGATCAGGTCACAATACAATGCATATTCTGCTTGAATTAATTATCAGCTGTTCAAAGTGAAGCATTCAGTAATACCTATTGCCCGCTGGGTGTTTGTGTAGGATCTCTTACAATCCTCAACGATGCCCCATCGTCTTAGATGAACTAATTAGCAACGAGCCTAATTTGCATAGCACAGATGAAGTTCAACATCAAAACAAATAGAAGAATAAATTATTTCATCGTTCTGTTTTTGTGACTACCCCTTACATTACACAAATCTTTACACAATAAAACTATAATATAAGATATTATTCCTAAGAGCTTGATACCATTCAGATTTGGAAATGGATTTAGTAATCGAAAAGGTATTTTGCTCGCTTACATTTTACATAACTGTAATATAGACCTAGCATACATTTTTGGCCGTATATAGGATACTTATTTTTTTAATTAAAAAAAACCAATTTTTTTTTAAAGAACTGCTATAAATTAAACCGATATTTTATGCCGGCAAATTAATGAATGACACCACTTATGAACCGCTTATAAATTAGCTATTGCTTTAAATGACAATTTCAACCAACTTGTACTTGTCTTTTAGGGAAAATATATAGGCTATTTTGTTTGTCCGAAAAAAAAAAAATCCACTGAAGCAATTAAAAATGTTCCGTCCCTTTGAGAAAATGTAGTCAGATTTGTAAGACTCGCATTTTCCTTTCGAAATCAAGGACATCAAAACTAAGTAAGGTGGAAAGTGAAGCGCAGCACCCCTATCGAGCAGATGTGTTTGCTCAAGCTGGAATCCAATCAGAGGCTCGGAGCACAGGAGGCACCTCCTCTCTTAAACATCGTCACGAGTGAACAGAGAACTTTCATTCCTAATAGTTCTCCAAGTCCTGCAACCACATAACCGCTGGATCCTGCGAACACCAACTTATGGCAAACCACCAATAGGTCAGTGGCGACTTTTTTTTTCTTTTCACATATTCTTGTCTTGATTATAAATGTCTTCTCCAGCTTTTGTCAAACCTCTGGTCTTGGTGCTGTTTTCGATGCCAGCTGAGGAGAGCTTAAATAATTTCGGGTCTTTTTTTTCTTTACCCTGCCTCTCTCTCTCTCTCTCTCTTATCTTTTGTGGGTCTTATCAAGTGGTTATCTCTTTTCTGCAAAGACATATTACGTTTTGTTTCCTATCTGTTACGTTGTGTGTGTGTGTTTCTTTTTTTTTCTTTTTGGTAATTATGATGAGGCTACATCAAGAGGGAGGACGGGCTCATGACACGGATGGATTCAGATCTTCAGTGTAAAGCCCTGTATGGGTGTGTATGTGCGTGCGCATGTGTTTATGGGAATAGTGAAGTTGTGTGCATTGCACGTCATGCAGCTTAACTTTTAAATTTAGAACATTACAAGAAGGCAAAAGAATTATGAATGATTTGAGAAAGTTTGTACCATTACGCGCGTTCTGAAGTGAAACTGTTCCTCCGCGTCAAAAGAAAAATTGAACATATTTCATTGAATATGATTAAAACCCAGTAAGGATTCGGAGAAACTTTAACAGTTGGTTATTTGCTTAATGATTTGAGATCCTCTTTGACATTTATTGTCTAAAAGTAAAATATGTTCGTTCTCTCGTTTCTTTCTTTTTTTTCTAATTTAGTATTCTCTATAGCCCAACGTTTCTCAAATTATTATGTTCTCTTTTTCAGTGCACTCTGCCTCTGTATTTTCCACACACTGTGAGATATAAAAGGGATCCTGGATGGACCTGGGTGATAACAGCTGGTCCATGGTCAAGCGCGAAGTGTCCAGCAGCAGCCCAGGGTCTCCGGCTGAGCAGAGCTACCTGAACACTGACCGGAGGGACCAGCTAAGATCACCGGCGCCGACGCACCTGGACGCGGTGGGAACCCGTCGCGCCGAGGGCAGGCCCCTACACTCCTACGTCCACTTTGGCCATCCCAACAACGCCCTGCCCAATTCTGACGACGTTACACTCTTCACGGATTTAGACCAGGGCAACAAACTCATCATCTCAGGTGGGCACACCAGGGAGACGCATAAGGGAGGCTTAATTGTGGACTCTACCGACATGTATCAGACCCTGGCCATCGCCGCGGCCCAGAGTCAGGCCGGTTATAACGACACGCCATCGGCCGGTTACATGCACTCCAACCCTAATTCTCCCGTTTATGTGCCGACGTCTCGCGTTGGAACGATGATACCGAGTTTATCGTACCTACAACCCAGCGTGTCATCGCAGTCGAGCCATGCGGTCAGCAGTCATTCGGTCTGGTCACAGTCCGCCCCAGAGAGCCCATCCTACAGCACTGGAAGCCCACATACCTCCAACCGTTTCCACTACTCCCCCAGTCCGCCTATGAATAACGGCACATCGAGGGA
>NW_015635971.1:357245-374347 GCF_001515625.1 Sinocyclocheilus rhinocerous | reverse complement strand
TTTTTTTTTTTTCTTGTAAAACATTTTTAAAACGGCTTCAGATACCTGTTTTTGACACACACACACTGTTCGGAAATTATTTAGCATTGTATTATTAGGCTATAACTATCGTTAATAATATAACAACATAAATAAATATGACTTTTTTTATTTAAACATACATGAGTATTTAACTCAATTATGTAATAACAACCCATAACTCAAATAATAAAATAGTTCCGTGTTGGTTATCGAATAAACTGAACATCAAAAGAGTCAGAGACCCTCACGACTTTAAAATGATTATTCTAATTGGCATCCTCCAGTACTTGATCAGGTCACAATACAATGCATATTCTGCTTGAATTAATTATCAGCTGTTCAAAGTGAAGCATTCAGTAATACCTATTGCCCGCTGGGTGTTTGTGTAGGATCTCTTACAATCCTCAACGATGCCCCATCGTCTTAGATGAACTAATTAGCAACGAGCCTAATTTGCATAGCACAGATGAAGTTCAACATCAAAACAAATAGAAGAATAAATTATTTCATCGTTCTGTTTTTGTGACTACCCCTTACATTACACAAATCTTTACACAATAAAACTATAATATAAGATATTATTCCTAAGAGCTTGATACCATTCAGATTTGGAAATGGATTTAGTAATCGAAAAGGTATTTTGCTCGCTTACATTTTACATAACTGTAATATAGACCTAGCATACATTTTTGGCCGTATATAGGATACTTATTTTTTTAATTAAAAAAAACCAATTTTTTTTTAAAGAACTGCTATAAATTAAACCGATATTTTATGCCGGCAAATTAATGAATGACACCACTTATGAACCGCTTATAAATTAGCTATTGCTTTAAATGACAATTTCAACCAACTTGTACTTGTCTTTTAGGGAAAATATATAGGCTATTTTGTTTGTCCGAAAAAAAAAAAATCCACTGAAGCAATTAAAAATGTTCCGTCCCTTTGAGAAAATGTAGTCAGATTTGTAAGACTCGCATTTTCCTTTCGAAATCAAGGACATCAAAACTAAGTAAGGTGGAAAGTGAAGCGCAGCACCCCTATCGAGCAGATGTGTTTGCTCAAGCTGGAATCCAATCAGAGGCTCGGAGCACAGGAGGCACCTCCTCTCTTAAACATCGTCACGAGTGAACAGAGAACTTTCATTCCTAATAGTTCTCCAAGTCCTGCAACCACATAACCGCTGGATCCTGCGAACACCAACTTATGGCAAACCACCAATAGGTCAGTGGCGACTTTTTTTTTCTTTTCACATATTCTTGTCTTGATTATAAATGTCTTCTCCAGCTTTTGTCAAACCTCTGGTCTTGGTGCTGTTTTCGATGCCAGCTGAGGAGAGCTTAAATAATTTCGGGTCTTTTTTTTCTTTACCCTGCCTCTCTCTCTCTCTCTCTCTTATCTTTTGTGGGTCTTATCAAGTGGTTATCTCTTTTCTGCAAAGACATATTACGTTTTGTTTCCTATCTGTTACGTTGTGTGTGTGTGTTTCTTTTTTTTTCTTTTTGGTAATTATGATGAGGCTACATCAAGAGGGAGGACTCATGACACGGATGGATTCAGATCTTCAGTGTAAAGCCCTGTATGGGTGTGTATGTGCGTGCGCATGTGTTTATGGGAATAGTGAAGTTGTGTGCATTGCACGTCATGCAGCTTAACTTTTAAATTTAGAACATTACAAGAAGGCAAAAGAATTATGAATGATTTGAGAAAGTTTGTACCATTACGCGCGTTCTGAAGTGAAACTGTTCCTCCGCGTCAAAAGAAAAATTGAACATATTTCATTGAATATGATTAAAACCCAGTAAGGATTCGGAGAAACTTTAACAGTTGGTTATTTGCTTAATGATTTGAGATCCTCTTTGACATTTATTGTCTAAAAGTAAAATATGTTCGTTCTCTCGTTTCTTTCTTTTTTTTCTAATTTAGTATTCTCTATAGCCCAACGTTTCTCAAATTATTATGTTCTCTTTTTCAGTGCACTCTGCCTCTGTATTTTCCACACACTGTGAGATATAAAAGGGATCCTGGATGGACCTGGGTGATAACAGCTGGTCCATGGTCAAGCGCGAAGTGTCCAGCAGCAGCCCAGGGTCTCCGGCTGAGCAGAGCTACCTGAACACTGACCGGAGGGACCAGCTAAGATCACCGGCGCCGACGCACCTGGACGCGGTGGGAACCCGTCGCGCCGAGGGCAGGCCCCTACACTCCTACGTCCACTTTGGCCATCCCAACAACGCCCTGCCCAATTCTGACGACGTTACACTCTTCACGGATTTAGACCAGGGCAACAAACTCATCATCTCAGGTGGGCACACCAGGGAGACGCATAAGGGAGGCTTAATTGTGGACTCTACCGACATGTATCAGACCCTGGCCATCGCCGCGGCCCAGAGTCAGGCCGGTTATAACGACACGCCACCGGCCGGTTACATGCACTCCAACCCTAATTCTCCGGTTTATGTGCCGATGTCTCGCGTTGGAACGATGATACCGAGTTTGTCGTACCTACAACCCAGCGTGTCATCGCAGCCGAGCCATGCTGTCAGCAGTCATTCGGTCTGGTCACAGTCCGCACCAGAGAGCCCGTCCTACAGCACTGGAAGCCCACATACCTCCAGCCGTTTCCACTACTCCCCAAGTCCGCCTATGAATAACGGCACATCGAGGGATACCAGCTATACTAACCCTCTGAATGTAAACAGTCGAGACCAATACCTGTCACGACCAATAAGTGGATCTTACACAAGCCCGTATTCTCCGTATGCACCGCAGCTATCACAGTTACCGGCGGCGTGGCCAGCGGGGCCCTTCGAGAACTCCATGCTGCATTCCCTGCAGTCCAGAAGCGCACCACTGTCTATCAGGGGACCAAACGGAGGTAAGCTGTAGCTATTCATCATATCAAAAGTCTTTTTTGACTGTGGACTTCAAAACCCACGTTTCCCTCACATTTTAAGCAGCGTGTGAATAGGCTAATTCAATTATTATTATTATTATTATTATTATTATATTAATAATAAATGTTTATTTATTTGTTTATTTGTTTGTCAAACGGCTGTTAAATGATTAAATATTAAGGCACAGGTAATTTTCGGGGTGCAGTCGTTGGCGCCAGTCTCACACACAGATCAATGTCAAAAATATAAAAGTTGCAACTGATTTGAAGTCTTCTTTTACACTAACACCAAATAATAGGCCCTGCTTCTATCATATGTATATATATATATATATATATATATATACTGTATATAGGCTAATGTACCGCCAAAAACAGTTATGCTTACCTTCCTCTGTAAACTTTAGCATGTTTGGCGACAGGTGAAAATACGAGATATCGGACTTTTTTATTATTATTTTATATATATATATATATATATAACTTGTGGCCTATCATTATAGAAACACCAGGTGGAACCTTTTATTGGCTACGTATGTGTAAATGGAGTAACTTTGTATTAAGAACCAAAAATATATTAGGCCGTAGGCTATGCATAACAGTTTTTTTAAGAAATAAAAAGGAATGGATGAATTGACCAATTCTATCGTTTCGAATCAAAGTTCAAATCATAAAGAATTATTACAACAACAGTGACAGTGATAACGCCATTTACAATAATTTTAACAAATTGTCTGAGGCTATCAACGAAGTTCTGTTGCAGCCCATGGTGTTTTAGTAGCTAATGTTTCTAATAAAGCTTTACATTAGTGTCCGTGTTACAGGTGTACATGTAAATATAACTCATTGCGATTAAAATAAAGTGTTTAGGTAATTACAAGCTGCTCCGAAAAACAGTACACAGTAACAAAGTGGATATTTCAGTGTAAATTGAATTATTTGAGAGAAAAGAGTTGCCGAGAAAACCAATATTCACATCTGTCATTAATGCTATTAGTCTGTTACAATGTGTCATGTCTGCGCAATTCATTTGGCACACATTGCAGTTGATGGTGAATGTGATGTTGACTGACGGGGAACTGTCTGTGTCTCAGATTTGCTGGAGGACATGATGGAGGGCCGCGAGTGCGTCAACTGCGGCTCCATTTCCACCCCGCTGTGGAGACGCGACGGCACGGGTCACTTTCTCTGTAACGCCTGCGGTCTGTACAGCAAAATGAATGGACTCAGCCGACCATTAATTAAACCTCAGAAGCGAATGGTGAGCACCGACTTGATGAGCTACTTAACCACTCAATTTCCTGCCGATTTATTTCAAACAATAGCCAGAGGTTATCTGGAAACATCTTCACAGGTCTACTCCCATAATAAACGCTATTTTTATTGGCGAGACAACTTTGCATGCATTGAACATTAATTGATTAGGCCACAAAAAGAGTGCGCATGCAGATATATATATATATATATATGTAATGTTATAATATATAATAATAATATATATAATATATTATGTTTATATGAATATAAACAAACAAAAGGTCTAATATTTAGAAACATAAATTTAATCTGCCAGACATCTATTTAATTATACCACTTTGGATCAATGACCGTGAGAGACTTAATCTTTATTAGTATCAATTAATGACATTGTTAATTGCTTCTCCAGTCGTCTTCAAGGCGGATCGGCCTGTCATGCGCGAACTGCCAGACGAGCACTACAACACTGTGGCGCAGAAACGCAGACGGAGAGCCCGTGTGCAACGCGTGTGGACTTTACACAAAGTTACACGGGGTATGCTATATTGAATATTGCGTGAAAACAAGATTTGACACAATGGAAACAATTACAAACGGATACATTTAAAATAAACGGGGGAAAGCTACATGTGTCATTACAGTATTTTAAAAACTGATTAAAGTTTTTTTTTTTTTTTTTTTTTTAGGGGCCTAGGCCCCTTGCCATGAAAAAAGAAGGTATTCAGACAAGGAAAAGACAACCAAAAACCTTGAACAAAACAAAGGGATCATCTGGTATGTTAAACAGTAATAATACAAAACTCAATCAGACAAGTTCAAATCTTTCATTTATAATTCCACTGAGGTTAAGTGCAGGTCAACTAACTGGTTAAAATTATTCACAGGAAGTAGTTCTGTCCCAATGACTCCAACGTCTTCATCGTCTTCTAATTCAGAGGAGTGCACAAAGAACAGTCCTTCATCAACACAGGTGCCTGTAACATCAGTAAGTTGATACCCTTGTTTTTTGCTGCATTTGCGTAGCATTCAAACGAGTCAACAATGTGCCAAACCTTACAGCTAAAACGTTGCTGGTGTTTGAAAATGATTCTTCTGTATGACTCATAAAACCACAAATCGACCATTTCATTGCAACAACTGGTTTGCATTTTATTTGTCATACTGACATTCTCTGGTTTGATCCAGGTCAACTCTTCCACGCTGGTGGGCCAAGTTGATGTTCCAGGCACGACCAGCTCCATGGTGAAGTACCCCGGCCAGGAGAGCCTGTACACGAATGTAGGCCTGACGTCCACAGCTGACGTGGCAACCTCCGTGAGAGGGGACACTTGGTGCCCAATGGCCTTGGCCTAAACCCTGGCATTATGGGATGGGAGCCATTTGCTGTCCTTCAGCTCTCTTGAACGCCCCTTTGGCGTTGTTCTTCAAATCTGGCAGGGTGTGGGGTGTCATCTGTTTTTGGTCTGTGTTAGTGATCTTGAGCAGAGGCTTGATCTGTTCCAAATACTCCAGTTTTGGTTTCACCCGTGGAATACTGGACATCCATGATGGAGATAATCTTTGCTACTCCGCACTAGAGGACGACACTTGAGAGCGTCTGCTTTAACATGCCTTTGGTACTTTAAGAGCACACCCTGCACCGTGAATGTTGCTCGGAAGAGTAAGTGGATCAAAAATGATTTCTTGAAAGTAGTATTGTACATATTAATGCTAACGGATACTTCGCCCATCTGGAAAGACGAGGTTGTTGATTGGATTCTGGTGATCTGAAGAGAAAACGTTTGAGCTTTCTGAAACTGGAATTGAAGATAAAGTGTCAAGGTGTTCTTTTGATGAATGCAAACATATTTATGAAGCTACAGTTGTTCAAATAATGCATATATTTGTCAATAAAGAGAATGTCAAATAGAGTAGGACTGAAGCCTTGGCCTTCCTTTGAAATCTTTTGTTTCAAGCATGATGTTGTTGCAGTGGATGTTGCGCACTAATATGCACACATGTGAAATAATAAAAAAAAAGAAAAGAAAAAAAAAAGCAGCTCTTAGAAGACTGAACTGTTTTGTGATGGTTTAACAGGGTATCAAATATCACGGGAACTAACACGAGACTTGTCGTGTTTTGTTCGATTACACACGTTCCTAGAGATCACTATCAAATGAAAATGGTCTAATCAAAATTCCTAGTGAAGAAAATAGTTCTTTTTTAGAATCCACGTGGAGAAATTGGAATGCCGTAAATCATCAGCAAAGCATAAATAAAAGGACCTCTCTGTTAGAACAAACGGCGCTCAGGATTTCTTTTCTGATGCATTTTTGTTACAATACAAAACTGCTAAAAAGTTTTGCTGCAATGATTTTGGATGTAAGACTTCCTAACATGTGACACTGATGTGTTAATGTCAGTGCATATTGCTGTTTATTTTTATTTTTTACTTTCAGTGTGATACACTTCTGTGGTCACCACTATAGCTGATGGAGGGACAATGTTTAATCTGGATCTTGCTTTCACAAATTGTTGAATGTTTTTAGAGAGAGCAATGTGTGCCAGAATCAATCAGATGTGAACGTTTCTTGTGAGTTACCGTCTAAACCACAAACATAATGCACAATGACAGTAATTAATGAGCTATCTGAAGAGTTTAATTCTCTCATGAAAGAGTCGGTCTCAAGTGGTTTTGGTGTCCATGATTTATTGCCTCTGATCTGTTAAACAGTTACCCAACTACAAGTTCCACATGTAAACATCTTAGGGCTTTGAAATGGGGGATTAAAGGAGCACCAGAAGAGCCTTCTTCAAATGATTACTCCTTAAAGCAGCAGAGTAATTCCATGACAGTGACATTTTTGGACAAGCTTTTTGTGTCATAGAGATGATGTGTGAACAACACAAGAAACATTTTGCTATCATTGTGATTCTCAGCCTTTATAACCTCTAGAATTATTTATTTCTGCAATGTAGTGTGTTTGTTAGAGGTATTTGTTTGTTTGTTTTTAATTTGAATTAACGTATTTGTATTTTATGGTTGTTAATAATTTCAGTTCAAAATGATTACAATATTATTTTCAACAGACAATGTCAGACTTATTTGTTATGGTTTTGTCTTGAAATTATTCAAATTATATGTTGAATTGCAAGGTGTGTTTTTCTTCTCTTTTAGTAGATTTTAACATTTATTATGGAAGTTTCTTCATACTCTTCACATGAACCACTGGAACCACATAATTTGAGTGGTTAAGTAAATACTCTTTTATTGTCATCACCAGTCATAACCAGAAGCATTTTTTTTGGGGTAAAAATGTTCTTTAACCGTTGACTCTCCCTACTGTTTTCCAGTGTTTAGAGTAGTAAGGATGTCATTGTTAGCTTTTTTTTTCTTTCTCAGATTAGTTTATCATCACTGGAACAATAAATAAGAGCCATGACTAAAGTGGTTGTTTTTCCCATCCCTTATTTTTGTTGTAAAGGTATTCAAATTGCTTTAATTTAATCAAGTATCAATCAATATTGTTAAACAACAAAGCCAATTTTTGCATTGATTTTCTATAGTCATGTTTTACCACTCATTGGCCAGTTGTTTGCTCATGGATCACAGATCATTTTGTTTGTTGGTACACTGAAGCTAATTAAAAACTTGAAATTTGTATTTCAACAATAGTAACTTTTCACATATCTTTTTTTATGTTTCTTTTGTTATAATCACATTATAATACAACAGAATATCATAATATTGACTTAAAATGGCCAGATCTGAATTTGGGTCAATAATGAACATTATCAATGTTCAAATGAAATATTGTGTGACATGTTTCTAGTGCATCTGAAGACCGCTTAAGCCTGAGCCCTTATTGGTTTATGTCAACTCTTGACATTTGAATGTGCTGATCTTCGCTTCAAAGTTGCACTTTGATTTACGACTTATTGATGACGTCTCGGCTCCAATAGTTTGCAGATCTCTGATGTAATTTCTTGTGCTGTTTGTGATTCTGTTGAATCAAACCAATAGACACTGCATGCTTTGACGCATTGATACACCATGTTCACAACACCTCTTTTGCTCGAGATCACTGAAAGGAATATATTCGGAAAGAACAGAGACCCAGAACCAATTGCTGTATTGTTTCTTTGTCATCAATGTAGTGCATCCAGTATAAAAGTTCATCCCATTTGTTTCAAATCTTTCTTTACATTGTTTCAAATTCTGTTAACTTGCTGTCTTAAATTGTAAATCCCTTTGTTTGTTTTGCAGTTGCAACACCATAACACCAGCACAGACTAGTATTTCCACAGTTGCTCCCTGCTGCCCTTTTGAACTACATTTGCCCTCTTCGCTTCAGAGAGAAGTACCAGCCACAACATAAAGCTTAATAACTCAGAAACACACTCCATTAATAACAGCTTTGGCACAGCCCAACAGAATTCACTTAGACTGCACTAACGTCACATTACATTCCAGCTCCCTTCTCCTGTCACCTACCGCTCTAGCTTTGATTAAGATTTATTTTTATGCATTCTGGTTATCTGCCCAGGGTGTATGACATATTGCTATGAGGTTTATTGGGGGCTGGGATCTGTGAAGGATTTCAGCAAATTCTTCTCTTTGTGACTGAGGGCTGGGAGTGGCAATCTGTGGCAAGACGCAAGAGCGGTTCTAGTGGTACAAGTTGGTATTGCATATCCGACTGCTTCTTTCAATTTGCAGGATACATAATACCAGAACAACACACTGCAAAACAAATCATATTCTTAATGAGTGCTTTGTCTCAATATATATATGAGTATATCAGTATCTCAATTTTTGTCCATTTTTATCTCAAGTGTCCATATCTACACATTTTGTGAAGAAGCAACTCTGCTTAAGACCTGTTTTCAGAGACATCTCCAACAAAGCTATATTTTGTCTTACTGCACTGTCAGATCTTTATTCACTTGTTTTAAGTATAAACAAGTGAAGACGACTGGCAGTGCAGATTGACAAAATAAGCAAGATGCAAAAATGCATAAAAATATCATACGATTAAAAAATATTGTTATGTTGTGATAAGATCAAGAGAATTATGTTATTCTATTTTTTTAATAATTAGAGAAATAATCTGGGGATTGTCCTGATATGGTATTTGTGTATTGTTAAAAATGGGAATATGGTGCACTGTAAAAAAAAAAATTATAAGGATTTTAGCTCTTTATAAAAATCCTACACTTAAAAAAAATGATGTATGATTTCCTTTGAAGCAATTTTCATTTAGAAATTGGTAGTAAATTTTTACAAATAATTGCAAAGTTACACATTGAATTAAAGATCCATTTTTTTTTTTACAATGTACAGTAAAAATGTAAATTTTTGAACCGTAAATTTGTATTTGTCAGTTATGCACATTGGGGTTTTATATTACATCTTGTTGTTAAATTCATGTTTTAATGCATTATATTAGTGTCATGATGGGGTTTTGTATTTATGTGTATGACACTGTGTATCTTCTATATATTAGTTTTACCCTCAGTTTATGGATTCCTCGTGTTGCTTTTTCACTGCCACCTGTGCTTTTAATGTGATTGTCAATATATTCTAAAGGTAATAATGGATTTGAGTAATTTGATATATTAAAATTTTTTATTACTGTAAATCTCATTTCAATTTTTACAACTTAAAATGTTGCTCTCATATTTTTTACGGTAAAATTCTAACAACCACAGCTGCTGTTTTTTACTGTTAATTTCGCCTCTAATATGACAGTATTGCTTTCAATATGTCAACACCAAAGAATATTTCTGATTTCAACTCACAGCTGAGGGCAAGGTATTTACAATACTCAGATCATACACAATGCTCTGAATATTTCTTTGTCTGTAAACGTGTGTACTGGTGTGTTTAAGTTTGGGACAAGGCACTGTATTTCTGAAAATAAATACATTAGGTTTAATAAAAGACACAAATCACACAACTGAGACATACTTATTCAGAAGAATAAGGAGATTACTAAAAATAGATGGTCCACGGTCAAGCAATCAAATGTGTGTCTTCTTGGAGCTTTAAGAGACATACACAAACATGGGTTCATCCGTTTGTCTTTTGATAGATCTTGTCCCATAGAGAGCTTCAGATGTTACCTGAGAACTCAAATTTGAATTTCATTTAAAACTGCAAATGACGTTATCTGTTGCACATTAATCAATCAGTTGGCACTTTACCATGCACTACACTGCAGGTATGTGCAATATAATTCTAATACGCACATATTTCCCTTAAAATCAACATTGAGTTTTGCTTTAGTTCCAAAGCCTCTGATGTCCAGTACTGAACTCTGTATTTGGACAGTGAATAAAAGGGTCAGTGTCACCCTCTCCTCTCTGGGGTGGGGTTGAAAGTCCACCCTGTGCCAGAGTAAACATAAAGGAGGTCTCAGGACTAAGAGCTGAGAGCCTTAGGCTGTTTGAAAATGGGTAAAGAATGGTTTTCCCCTAGGGGGAGTTACCCAACGGATCTCAGTGAGGAACTGTCTGTGTCTACAGCCTCTGGAAGAGATGGGATCACTGACGCAGCCCTTTAGGATTTCTAGTAAAATTCAGCCCAATTTCCAGCCGATATTTCCCTAAACAAACAGGCTTGACATTCTAAAAAAGGAAATCCTGAGCACATTTCCTTAGGAATATGAGTACTACATTTCTATGACGTATTACGAAGGAATGATAATATAATGGAATAATGAAGACATGGCAGTTCGGTGCAGTGTTTCTTTATTCTTACCACATCACAAAATACTATCACTTTTTTTTTTTTTTATAGTGACAATAAAGAATGTAATATTTATTATAGACTACGGCACATGTATGGAATGTGCATTACATTTTAAAAAAGGAACATAATTAGGTAAAACACTACCAGTCAAAAGTTTGGAAACATTAAGATTTTTATCATTAATAACTTAATAAGTTTGAATGTTGATGAAGAATGTTTATTTGATCAAAAGCACAGTCCAAAACTGCAAAATGAAACACTTAAACGTAAAACCCGCCCCTAAACATCACATATGTTACCCTGGATCACAAAACCAGTCTTAAGTCGCTTGGGTATATTTCTAGCAATAGCCAAAAATACATTGTATGTGTAAGAATTATAGATTTTTCTTTTATGCCAAAAATCATTAGGATATTAAGTAAAGATCATGTTTAATGAAGATATTTTGTAAATTTCCTACTGTAAATATATCAAAACATACATTTTGATTAGTAATATACATTGCTAAGAACTTCATTTGGTCAAATTTAAAGGCGATTTTCTCTGTATTTTGATTTTTTTGCACCCTCAGACTCAAGATTTTCAAATAGTTGTATCTCGGCCAAATATTGTCCTATCCTATACCATACATCAATGAAAAGCTTATTTATTCAGCTTTCAGATGATGTATAAATCTCAATTTTTAAAAATTGACCCTTATGACTGGTTTTGTGGTCCAGGGTCACATATAAAGAAGTAAAGTAAGATTGGTGGTTTAGCAGCTAGATATGACCTTAGCACCTGGTGGCAGATGCTGTAACTACATGATTATGCTGGCAAAAAAAAAAAACAGTTTTCTCATTGACAGTCATAAGGCAAGGCAAGGCAAGTTTATTTGTATAGCACATTTCATACACAATGGTAATTCAAAGTGCTTTACATAAAAGAAAAGAAAAAAAAAAAATAATCACAACAATAAAACAAGGAATTTAAAAACATTGAAAATGATTAAAACAATTGATTTAAGATAATCAATTAAAAATAACCAAGCAACCATGTAATATTGAAAATGCAAGCAACATATAATTCACAAGTATTTATTTCTTTGAATTGTAATCATTTTTGATGCATGATCAGTCGCATGGCATGTTTCCAGAACTGTTTGCCCATGAAGTAAAGATGGAGGCCTTCACATACAGTACTTTTGAGGGGTCCCTGAGCCAGCCGAGCAATTGGGCAGGATTGCTAACGGATAGCTTTCTCTGTGTATTTTACATCCTTGGCTATACATACAAAATCTGAATTTTGGCTAACAAAGAAGTTTGATGAAATTAGACTGTGGAAGGAGATGAGAGAGTGATTGAAAAATGCGCAGGAAGCCAAGGCATTAATTTTGTTTTTGGTGCTCCTCTCCAAATGTCAAATATGAGGAAGTCAAGGGGAAGGGACATTAGAAAGCACACAGAAAGAGCTAGGTATACTGTGGAACATGAGCGAAGGGCAAAAGTACAGGTCTTTAGTCTTGAAGAGCGGAAATGCAAGCATTAGTCATAACTGACAACTGACTTCTGCATGGCCTCCAATAATGATCTGGAGGATATGACACTCACACGTCCACAAGCTCTGTTTGCAAGGGCAATTTCAAATAGAATTTGTCCCATGAGGCAGACTAACCTTCCTGAGAAGTTCTTAATTTTAGAAAAGCACATCTTGAATAAAAACATTGCTTTTTTATATTACTAGGCTACTTTTCATTCTTCTCATTCAAGTGTGATTCAAAAAAACTGCTGTTGAAAAACCCAAGCTGCTGCTCTGGCTGCTTTTACTGTAATCACAGAAACACAACATTGTGATCTTCTTTCAGTTTAGTACATTTAACAATCAGTTCATTCAAGAGCAAACAATGCAACATGTTTCAAATAACCTTTTTTTTGTTGCTGAAATAATTACAGTAATACAGGCAACAGTTGTCTTGTTTGAAAATACACTTACATTACCTAACTTGCATAACTCACATAAAATCCATAATGTTTTTAAAAGTGACCATTTGACTGAATCTATACTGTAACTGAACTTTTCAGATGGAAGGTGAGTTATATGTGCAGACTCTATGTTATATGCCACCACATACAGTATCACATGGCATAATGTAATGTAAAATGCTGTATTTGATGCCATCTGTCTCCCTTCTTCTGATACATCTCTGATCAGTTCCTCTCCCTTGTGTCCTGCTGTATGTTCACAAATTGCAAAAAATGAGGACGTCCTCAAAGAGAGGTTTTGAGTGATTTTGTCATGTTTTGCTCACTTCTGGGTCACTCCACTCCAGCTCTAGCACTAGGCACACACGCACACACACACGCACGCGCGCACGCTCACACACACACACACACACACACACACACACACATGTCTGGTCAGCTATCCTTGTGGGGACTCTCCATAGGCGTAATGGTTTTTCTACTGTACAGACCGTATATTCTATTGCCCTACACCACTAACCCTACTCCTAAACCTCCCATTACGAAAATTGTTTTTCCCTCATAGGGCCCCCCAAAAAAAAGTCTCCCACAAGGACAATGATTTCAGATATTGCCATCTTTGTGGGGACATTTTGTCCACACAAAACCACACACATACACACACTTACAAAATAGTGGTTATCATCTAAGGTAAATCACTTATAGTGTAAAAATAATTAATTACATTTGATTATCCGTAAATTGCAAACAAGTTCTTTAGAAACTATGTTCTGGTTTCACAGACAGGGCTTAGACTAAGCCAGGATTAGACCATAGTTCAATTAGGACAGTGATGGGCAAACTTGGCCCTTCCAGGCCACTTTCCTGCAGAGATTTGGTCCAACCCTGATAAAACTTGCCTGCCTGTAGCTTTCTAGTAGTCTTGAAGACAATGATTAGCTGGTTCAGGTGTGTTTGATTAGAGTTGGAGCTAAACTCTGAAGGAAAGTGACCTGGAAGGGCCAAGTTTGCCCACCCCTGAATTAGGACATTTAAGTATCTTTTATAAACATGCCTTAGAAAATAACATTACTGGTGTGCATCCTGAGACAAAACAATGGCACTGAGATATTTTAAGATCAATCAGTGCAAGTTTCGTTCAGTTGGAACAGCCCAGACTTACATTTTAGTCTGGAATTAGGCTTAAACCTAGTCTGTGAAACCCAGGGTTGACCTACTGAATCCATATCTACAGATATCTATAGATGCACCAAATGATTCGCTGATTAATCATTGAGTTAGATTAAATAATAGACAAATGTATTAAACTGAATGAGAAGACATGCAAATGAAAAGTTTGATAGTGAGAGCTTTATGAAAGGCTGTTACTGTGGATGAAACATTTATGTAGATGAAACATTTATTTTGTGTAGTGAAAAGGATACTTTGTGATTGTGTGTATTGTGCTAAGACAAGTGAAAATATGCTGAAATATTTGAAAAAAGTGCACTTTTGATGATCTGTTGTGATACTTGTATTAAAAGTTTTGAAAATGCACACCTTACGTATGAAAATAGTACCAAACCAATAATAATAATAAAAAACTAAATGTAAACGGTTAGGTCAGTCTCTGGGTTATGCTTCATTCATATTCTTAATGGATAGACACCACACATTGGACAGTTTATTAAGGTAATATCCAGCAGTATAAGCAATTGTTAAGTAAATATATTTTCAAATTGCAAGTATATTTAGTTTAAACCTACAAATTCCAAAATATGTTACAAAATGTACTTCAAGAGACAATAAAATACATTTGCAATAAAAAAAATACATTTTGTGTGAATGTAAACAGTTTTAAAAATGTATTTTGTACAATATAAATATATTTGATTGAAAATATATTAAATCTATCAAAAATATATGAGACAATATTAGTAGCTATGTGTATCAAAAATATATTTAAAAACATCTTAAGCAATATATTTTAAAATATATTTTGCTTGAAAATTGTGTATAACTTCAGATAGAGACCATATTGAGAGGAACTTCACTGTGCAATTCGATTTGTTTTTCTTTAAAGATTGCCCATTGTGAAGAAAACAGGGGTAGTTTTTTTTCCTCAGCACTGTGCAAAACTAGACAAGCTATTTCCAAGAGTAAATACATAAAAAGCATGAAATGGAGATTACAGTAATTTTTGACTTGTTTTGAAGTCTCTGAACACTTTAAAATGCACTCATAGGCCAAAGTACAGCAGTTTGACAGTCAGATTCACTAGCGGCTGTGTTAGCATTCTTAGGGCCAGATTTACTAGTGTGAGAGTGCAATTCCAAAAATTAATGGGAGTGGAAATTTCTGCGTGTGATTTACTGGCAATGCGCAAATTAAAGAACACAGACGCAGCCAGATCATTTCCATAATGACCAACACAATCTACCAAGAGCAGCGCAAATTAGCGTCTGCTTTAAGACATGCTTTTTTGGGCATTAAACAATGGCACCAATAACAGTAATTTGATGAGCGCAAACATTAGTAAATCGCATTGCGTGATTCATTTTAATACTCTCCTCCCATAAATTTTGTGTCTTAAAAGGAAAATATATGAGACAATATTAGTAGCTATGTGTATCAAAAATATATTTAAAAACATCTTAAGCAATATATTTTAAAATATATTTTGCTTGAAAATTGTGTATAACTTCAGATAGAGACCATATTGAGAGGAACTTCACTGTGCAATTCGATTTGTTTTTCTTTAAAGATTGCCCATTGTGAAGAAAACAGGGGTAGTTTTTTTTCCTCAGCACTGTGCAAAACTAGACAAGCTATTTCCAAGAGTAAATACATAAAAAGCATGAAATGGAGATTACAGTAATTTTTGACTTGTTTTGAAGTCTCTGAACACTTTAAAATGCACTCATAGGCCAAAGTACAGCAGTTTGACAGTCAGATTCACTAGCGGCTGTGTTAGCATTCTTAGGGCCAGATTTACTAGTGTGAGAGTGCAATTCCAAAAATTAATGGGAGTGGAAATTTCTGCGTGTGATTTACTGGCAATGCGCAAATTAAAGAACACAGACGCAGCCAGATCATTTCCATAATGACCAACACAATCTACCAAGAGCAGCGCAAATTAGCGTCTGCTTTAAGACATGCTTTTTTGGGCATTAAACAATGGCACCAATAACAGTAATTTGATGAGCGCAAACATTAGTAAATCGCATTGCGTGATTCATTTTAATACTCTCCTCCCATAAATTTTGTGTCTTAAAAGGAAACTCCTACAAATGCATATTCAATAAAGTCAGGCGCAAAAATAACTCTGTCCACTCCTTTTCATCATTAATTCTTCACTGCGCATCTTAAGTAGATCCTGACAGTACTATTTTAACTCCAAAGGATGGTTTGCGCTGGCGCAAGCTGTTAGTAAATCTGGCCCTTAGAGTATTTTCCCAGTTTCCTTTTCACCATTTTTCCCCTATTTCAGAACCGTGTCTGTGAGCCACCCCACTAAATCATGAAGCTCATTTAAGCATTTTCTCCGAATTCTCCAGACATAATCCAAGTTTTTGCAGGGGTTCACAGTAAGGTCACTGCTTTCTCTCCTCTCCCACTAGCTCAACAGTCATCTCACATCCAAGAGGCTTGGAGCTGAGTTCAACACATTGGTCTATGGGAAACTGTGCTCGCCGCCAATTGCAATACTTCCCGGCGTATTTCTGTCAAAGCTCAAGTCTTTTAAAAACAACACAATCACTGAACTCATTTGAGACCCATTTGAATCAATTACCTATGTGTCAACAAACCAAATTCTAATCATTCTTAACAGGGGAAAGGGATTGTTGTCATATGCAAGCCATGCCTAAGCAATAGAAAATTAGAGATTAATCAATTGAAATGTGCATTTATTTCATCTTTTCATGTGTGATTATTAAACATTGGCTACTGTCCTAATGAGATAGTCATGACCATACAATGTGAGTGAGGTATAATCTTGTCTGTTTTTGTAAAAAAAAGAGTTACTAAAAAAGATTAAACTAATGTCACTAAACAGAGTAGCGCCTGAAGGTTTGTTTAGTGATTGATGGTATATAGGCTAAGAACCTTTATATATACCTTTATATTTAACTTTTAAGATTAATTTTTAGTTAAATCAACTCTCTGAATAGTTTAGCATGGATATGACACTGTTAATGGTCTTGGCGGACTAGATCTTTTATGCATGCTGCCAATAGATAAATATATATATATA
>NW_015635971.1:342168-357066 GCF_001515625.1 Sinocyclocheilus rhinocerous | reverse complement strand
TAACATTTTTATTTATTTTTTTTTCTTTGTCGAAACAACAAAGTCATTAGGTTCAATGTTGTTTTGGGCTCCATTGACTATCATTGTATAGAAAAACGTTCATTTTTAAGTCAAGTATCTCTTTAACTCACTACAGCCACTGCTTGTTCCTAACTGGTTCATGAGATGATAAACTAATCAACATAAATTAATAACAAGTGCTCCTCTGTGTTCTGTATAAGTACGTTTATCACACTGCCAATTACACAAAAAAGCAGCTTTGGTTATTTGTGGCTCTTGTGATATAGAGTGGTCTCTGTGTGTGAGTTGTTCTGGGACTGCCCTTCTAAACTATCAGCAGTCCCCCGGGAGCCAATAATAAACTGATAACAAGACAAGAAACCAGAGTAAATCAGGGATGACGTAAGACAGGATACAGCTCAGAGAGACACACTTCAGGAACTACAGTACAATACAGACAACCTGTTGGTTATACAACATGGTCACTTTTACAGCGTTGACACTGTTTTTATCCCGATCTTTTGATTTTATGATGTAAGCATGCATTATTAATGCTGCTTAAGTGTTTTGTATTTAAGAAAGGTTCTGTTTTGAAGATATGCAGGTGTTGGCTTTATCAACAATATTTGTGTGTGTGTGTGTGTGTCCAAGTTAGACAAATATACAACCTTTTCCTGGATTCTTACAGAGAGTGACCATGGAGACCTCTTGGCCAAGGCTGCCTATTAATTACCCACAGGACTTAAAAATTTCCTGTTTTCCCCTCCTTAATTAAGCTAATCTTCCCTGAACTTTAAAGAGAGGAAATACCTAGAAATAGTTCCCAATTTTCAGCACATTCAGTTATTTTGTGCCGAGCAGCAGATTGCATCAAATCATGTCAACGCAGAGATCAACAGTGCTTGATCGTTAGGGGGAAATGATGTCTGTCATTTCTTCCTTTGCCATGAAGGGTAATGTGGGAATTTTTCAGAAGGAACAGCGCCTGCCATGGGCATGGCCAGTGCCCAAGCTGTACGTGCTCAAGGTCAGGGCCATCCACCATCAATCTCTGACCATTATGTTTATTATCATTACTTGCACTTACTCACTGAGCATAGAGAAGAATTGTTGACGTATGCTCCCTGTTACTTTTCCTCCCTTATTCACAATGTCTCACACTTCCAATAAAAGTTCAGTGGGTGACGATTTTCTTGTGAAAAATAGGGACTTCCTTCTATCAGTATGAACACATTGGCTTTCACACCAGTGAAGAAGGCAAGAACATTTCTCCAACCAATTCTCTCTAAAAGCACCTGCTTACTTGACCTTGACCCTCAGTCTTTTGCCCTCCCATTCCAACAAGATTTTCATGATCTCAAATAAATAAATAAAAAATCATTAGAAGGGTCTCCACAGCCACAAGTCACTGTTTTCGTAAATGCAGTGTATTCACACTTTTCAACTGTGAACTGAAACTCACCTCCAGCCTCACCCTTCTGTTACTCAAAAGGAAGTAAGGAAAGACAGTAGGAAGACAAGACATTTTACAACACTTGAGGTTTAAAAGCTGAAGAAAACAAGACTGACTACAATGTTTATTAATAATTACAATATTGCCAACAACTGTAATCTTTTGTCATAATTGTACAGAACCTTTTGATCAAGTGAAATATTTAAAAGCACTGATGGAACGTAATGTTCATAACATGTTCATAACTCATTACAATAACATTAAAGTAGCGGTTACCAATATCTTTTTGTTTTGGCCAGCCACATTATGATTTAGATTAGCTGTCATTAGTTCCACATTAATTTCTGCATATGCTCCAATGGGATTGGGAGTTTCCAATCAAGGGTGTTTCCCTGCCTATTGCCCAAGATGCTGGGATAGGCTCCAGCATCTCCGCGGTCCTACATAAGACAAGTGGTTTGTAAAATGGATTAATCAATGGGATTGGGAGTTAGGCTGATGGGTCAGAGAATTAAGTTGAATGACTAAATAAGACTACTGAATACTGCTTCATGAGGAGTAACATGAAAAAAATACTTCATACATTAATTCACCTCAATACACACAAGGTAACATATGCCTATAATATTGCAACTTATTAAACAGAGAAATATGTTACAAACTTAATTCTTAAACTACCAATATTTTGAATTCAATATGTACGGTTTTAACTAGTTGGAAACTCGTAATTATGGTAATTCCGAACACTGAATCAATAGGTGTCTAACTCTAGATTACATCAACAGCGGTATGATTCAAAATTCTATTTTGAGAAGTACAAAACAAAAATGAGTACCAGAATGTAAATGGTGATGGCAGTGTGCACCCAGTCTTGTGGTGAAAATCTGGGACATTGTTACACAGCCTCTGTGCATCACAACTATGTAAAGCCTGCCTGCCCCCAACAGAAAACAGGCGGGTTATCACACCACTAACATTTATTTAACCTTTTTCTCCTGTGGAGCGCTAAAGAGGAGGGTGCAGTAGGGGCTGGCTTTTCTTTTTAGAGACATTATTACATACCATTACGCTACAGTCTGCTAAAATTGTCTACACTGAAGCTCACTCTAACATGTTCATGAATCTGTGAGCAGAATACACATGTCTGCACATACACTCACAAACGTGCAGTAGCCTAACACAACATAACTTAAACATTATTCTAAATCACTTTCAACACATGAACACATTGCTCTGTTTCTCTGTCCTAAACAGCTATTTCACATTTAGTTCCTCACTTTCCACTGGGAGTCATACAGTACATGAAACAGGAGGATGATTTCGCCACAGTGAAGGATTCTCATGTGCATTTATGTCGGCGTGTTTTGGAATTAACGGCAAAACTCCCCACTCCCACATATCCCTGTGTGCTTGCTGGGACGTTTTTTTGTTTTTGTTTTTTTCCCCCTGAGATTCATCACTCACTAGACAAAAAACTAAGGCTGATACCAAAATAAATAGTGGGTGTTTTAAGTAGATCGAATTTTACAGCTTTTAAATATGCTGTAAATATGGATGAAAATGAGGACCTTCATTTAAGTCTGGAGAGTGTCTCTATCATTCTTTAGAACTGTTAGTTTGTAGTCCTAAAGCTCGGAAGAGGACTCGCATATTCAAGCCACGGGCTCCATATGGATTTTAGTATAACAATTGTTATTGTACAGTAGTTTCAAAATTCACCACTTAAACACCCCATTACAAATACCAGAGAAAGCCCATGGCAAATGCAAAAATAGCTCTTTGGATGAGGCTACAAATTGACGCAATGACTGGACAGCTCTATAATGGTCTACGATTGTGTATTAGATATGAAGAAGAATGTCTTCAATATAGTTAGTTTAGTCTTTATAGATACATAGGGTTATTAATCCAAAATTTAATCTAGAAGGAAATTTTAAAATCCATGTAATCACTATTGAAGTTTTATAGACCTTATGCATCAGAGAAACAATGCGCAACCATCTTTAGAATTTTGTCTTTGAATGTCCGTTTTTGCGGTAGCTCTATAGCAGGGCTGTCCAAACTCGGTCCTGGAGGGCTGGTGTCCTGCAGAGTTTAGCTCCAACTTGCCTCAACACACCTGACTGGAAGTTTCTATGCCTAGTAAGAGCTTGATTAACTGGTTCAGGTGTGTTTAATTAGGGTTGGAGCTAAACTCTGCAGGACACCGGCCCTCCAGGACCGAGATTGGACAGCCCTGCTCTATAGCATCACTGTTGAAGCTTAACTGATGAAGTTGATTTACTTATTGTAGAGTTAAGAAAAGTCATGCTGTTTTAAAAATTCAGCGTTCAAGTTAAAATAAGTTCATCTTTTAAAAAAGTATCTCGAGGCCTTTAATTTTTTCCCCCCGTTCCATTGCCCACATCTCACATTTTTCAAAGCTAAAATGCTTTCTGTGTGAATGGCCTGAAATGATTGGAGAAGTCCAGCATACATCACCAGATAGAAGTCTGTAATTTCGCAGAAAGATCAAGTTACCACATTTTGGTCCAAACAAATGTTAAAATGAACCGTCAAACCAATTGTTCAAAAATAACATGCTTTTAGAAAACAGAATCTTTTATAGAAAAATGAACCACCAATATTGATGACTAATCTTGCACCGCACAAATCTTTATTCAATCAAATGCTCTCTAAAATTCCAAACTTCCAGTTTCCATTAAAAAAATGGACAGAAAACAGCCCCTCGTCAAGCAATTTCATGGGGTGTTCAAGAGTGAAGACAAATTCAGTGATTTTACAATTGCTCTTTGGCACATTCCTAAATGATCTTGCAAGAACTGTACAATTTTTTACCGTTTCTGTTTTTGATTCTTTTACTATAGAATTGAACGCTTTCAAAAATGTATGCTCTCTTTAAAAAAATCAAGCCCCAGCAGTCTTCTGAATGTCTGTGTCTTGCTAAGACACTCACCTCTCATGCCTTCCACTAGGCATCCTCTTGTCTTTGTTTGGCTCTGCTCCTAAACACCTGTCATTCTGCTGTAGCACTGCAGTCCCCGTGTGAGGTCCCCTTCCACAGTCTATTGAACACTCTCTCAAGCAGAACACTTCAGCAGAGCCCCCTGCCCTCCCATCATTCGTGGCTCAGTTCCAGACTTTTACTGCAGGCTGCCCAGGTCCCTAAAACATCAATGATTTGTTTTATAATTAGCCCTGGCACCTCTTCGCTACTTAGGGAGTACTTGTTTTTCAAAAAGGGCAGGGGGGTCGGTTGATGGATGGGTTGAAGTTGGTTGTGCAGAACCTAAGTGAGGTGGTCTTGAACTGTGGCATAGTTGGTCGCATTCCTTGCAAGCCGCCCGGAGTCATAGTTGACAGGGCGATAGCGATAATAACCAAGTAGAGATATTCTTTTGGGGCTGCTTAACTGGGCTCTGCATTCAGTCACTCAGTTTGAGTATGCAGGAGAAGAGGACCTGAGAGGAAACATGGTGCCCAAGCCTGGCAGTCAGGAGCATTTATGCTCACTGGATGCTCAATTAATAAACACAGGTGTTTATATCAAGATGTGTGAGGTATAAATACACTTTGTGTGGTCCCTGAAGTTTACATGGCTGATGGGGTAAAGTACATCTTTGCACCCTCCTCTGATTGTTTACCAGCAAGGACAATATCCATGGGAACATTAAACACAACCCGTCAGCTTTGTAAATGAGCTCATCTCTGAACAATGAATCATTGAGTATTTGGGATGTTTAACAGGATGATGTTTGGAGGCCGTCACCTGAGATGGTAAATGCTATTAAATACATCATATGATATTTACATAGCTCAACTCAGTGCTCACTTTGTAATTGTGTCACATTGTGAAGACAGTGGAGACATAAAACCAGTGTTGGGCAAGGTATTAAAAAATGTGACTAGTCAAGCTACAAACTAGAAAATTGGTTAAGCTAAAGTGAAAACTTCCATGGAAAATACAACATAGCTAGCTAAACCCTGTTGAAAAAACCAGCATATGCTGGTTAGGTATGTTTTGACGCTGGGATGCTGGTTTAAGCTGGTCCTTTGCTGGTTTATGCTGGTTCTTCTCTAGCTCTCTTTCATCTAACAAGACTGTGTGTGTACAGTAGAGGTCACATTCACAGACACACACACGCCCTCACACCTTTTTGTGTGACGTATAGTGTCGCATACAATAGTCTATTTACCTGTGTTGTCTGACTCTTAATCAGGGATTAAACATTAAAGTTCAGCAAGTGTAAGGTAAACACATTCAGGCTGTATCTGTACACTTCTAAGCTGCAGATTTCAGTGTCAATACTGGCCTTTTTCAGCCTGCCATCGAATGTTTGCCCTTTTCTAAGAAATGAGTGCAGTGGGAGGCTAGACAGACTCACTATAATGTTGTCAGTAATGTCAGGAGCAGGGCACCATAGTAGGTGGAAAAAAATGAGAATAGTGCTAATTCTATTCAAGTGAGTTGCTTTGTGATGGTGTCATCATATAGTTTGTTATGGTTGGGGTAATATTACTGTAAAACTATGAAAATACTTTCAAAAGGGACAACCTTTTAATAGGATTTTCTCTAGGCACATTTTGATGTGCAATCTGTTGTTATTCATCTTGTGCAAAAAGTATCTGTTTATGTTTTGTACTGATGCTAATACTAATACTGATCCTAACAGAAACTACTAATCATTTAAAAATGTTCATTGTGTAATATTAAAACTATTTAGTATAATGTAAGAAATTAGAGTGTCCTGACCTAAAATGTGATTCCACTTTATCTGATCCCATTAGAATAACCGCATCAACCCAAAGTGCTTGATTTCTCATTTTGGGGTTTTAAACCTTTGCTTCACCATGTATATATATATATATACTTCTCTGAACAGGCTTGGGAAAATAGGCACATATCTTGATTTAATTTTTTCTCTTCATAATAGCCTCTAGTATTGTAAAGTCAGTTTTGTTCCAAAAGATTTTGTTTCAAAATGTTCATGTTGATAGATTTTAGAAAGAGAAGTTGAAAAATTCACATAACATTTGGGGATTGAGTTTCTGGTGTGCTGCTAATGTAGTGTAAACTTCAACAGAACACCCTCACAGGAGCTTTGTAATTCATTATCAAAATTGGAGATGAAACATGAGTTTGTTCAGATGCTGAAAATTCTTTTTTAAAAGCACCCATTTGTCACAATGGTAATTATTCAAATAAAGCAGTTGAGTCACATTGAAGAAGAAAGAACAAATATAAAATAGATGTATCCTCACAGAGCCTTCTACTGTCAGTTTCTTCTTAAGCATCAAGTCTACCAGAGGAGCTCTATATTCTGGTCCTCGTTGCATCTGAGTTGTGAAAAAAACAGACCTTGGACAGGACTCATGGCCTAGTGATTAGTAGCATGTGTGAGAGACAAAGGTTTTAGTCTGGTCTGCATCTTGTTTCCATGCATCTCCTTCTTGATTTCATGAGATATTTTCACTCTCTCCATAAAATAAAAAGTGGCAGAATGTCCTCATAAATCACCTTCTCGTTGTAATACCTATGTCATACCCATGTCATTATACAAATTTGTGTCCTCATAAATCAAAAACGTAAAACAAAAACATAAATCACAAAAATCACACACACACACACACACACACACACAAACACACACAAACACACACACACTCATATATATATGTATTTACAGATTTATACATATTTTACTGGGGGCAGATTACAAGATGTAGAGTTCTTGCTCATTCTGAATACATTTTCGCTGCCTGTTTCGGGAAGGTGACACAGGATAAATGAATGTGTTGATGGTGTTAAACAATGATAGGTTTACTTTTGGGGACTCTAAACACTTTAGGGTTGTGTGTCATTTGTCAGATGCTTGGGGAATTTGTTGCAGCAACACCAGGACCATGAGGAGGGGCGACTAAAAGGGTGTAAAATATGATCTAGATCTAATATCTATATCTAAACATATCACATTCACTAGTTTTCATGGTTAAATAATTAGCACAGAGGAGAAGAGAAAGTAAAAAAAAGTGGTGTACAGCCTGTGATGGAGGACAAAGTCCAGACCCAGCTTGGTTTTGAGACCCTCCCGCAACAGTAAGTGTGGATTTTGGATGCTGGAAGAATTGTTAGTTGTCAGGTAAGCTGCTGTCATGCATCTATTGTGTTGCTATTGGCTAAAATTTTCTGAACATGCTTCTTCAATGGCTCCACAATTCTTAGTATCACATAGACTTCATAAAATCCTGTGTTTTTGGGTTCGTCTTGTACCAGGAACATGCCTTGATAAGTTGAGTTAAAGGCTAACCAAGCCAAATTTTTATCACATTATAACCAAATGACACCAGTGTGAAAAATGACAGGAAGGAATGGACAAGTAAATAGTGGGGTAGTGGTTTTATACTGTGCATGACTAATGTGCATATTAAGGGTAAATCAACCATTTGAATCTCTTTATTTTCTATCCAATGCAAGTTTCCAGATAAGTCTGAGCTGAACAGCACTTAAAGAGTGGGACGCTTGCTCATGTAATTGCATAAAGTAAAAATGTGCCAAAATCATAATGAAGAAGACTCACAATGAAATTCTTGAAAAGTCATGTGGTGCAATAAATGCAGAAAACAAAAACATAATACAGGAAATGACATCACAGTGAGGACCCTTGCAGACCCTCATGACTGTCTGTTTTGACTGATATGAGAATGTGTGGTAATGCATTAGATTACAGCCTGCAATTTACAGCATAAGTAAACAGAATTTACAGCGTACCTTTTTTGTAATTATATACATTACCTCCGTGTAGGTTTAAGGGAACAACATGCAAAGTTGGGGGAATACAGGGGTAACAACCTGGTAAATAACAAATTATTTTTACTGTAAGTATTTTGAAATTAAGGGGTACCTATTCTAATATTGCGTGGTATGTATGACCTACTATGCCAAACAACAATCTTACGTTTGGGAGCGATTTAGCAAGTAGATACACTTTTTGTAATAATACATTGGTATTATAGGCCTAGGTATTTTTTAACCACGGGGTACATATTCTATTATTAAAGGATACATGATGGAGATCACTGAACCACAAAACCTAGGAAAATCTAGGGAAATGAGTTGATGAGTTTCTGTTATGAGTTATAATTCACCATGTAGTCTACTTACCTTATGAAAGTGTATTGTATTCGTAGATCTCAGCTGAGTCACACCAGCGACTTCCCAACACCACTATCACCAAATAACTACTTCTGAGGTTCAGTTTGCATGACATTACATACCATCAAGGTGCAATGCAGCTTAAAACAAGCTTACCTCTTTCCAGCTGTTCACAGAAAATAAAATACAACATGATACAACACTTGTATTTCAGTGGATATACTGTATACTGTGATATGTTTTATAGCAAAAAAATAAAATAAAATAATAGAGGATTTAATTTGATCATCAAACAAAGTTAAATTAAAACTATTGCAACATTTCTCTCTGTAATTACTGTGCAAATATACTCTTGTTCTGTGTTTAAGTCCAACTTGTTCCTCCCTTGTTCCATGTAGTTACAGGGTAAGTAGCTACAAGAAATTGCTCCAAAAATATTGTTGTTTAGCACAGTAGGCCATACATACGTACATTCATACCAGGTAATATCTCCATCATGTCAAGCTCATTTTTTGCTAACTCAAAATGGTGAGCTGTTTTATTTATTTAATTCAATTATTGCTTGAAAATTACTTTACTGCTGGGTCTAAATGAACCCAAAATGGGGTTTTAAATTAAAATCACACACAATATGACAACAGTAACACCACAGGCAACAGATAATAACAAAAGGGGAACATTTATTACACCAGAAATGGATAAAAATTTAAACGAAAAATCGTAGGCCTACATGAAAAGTTCAGAAAAAAGCAAAGCAACTCCGCACTTATACGGCTTATATACAGTTAAACCAAAAATGCTTTTGAAAAGTTTAATATTGAATAACTTACGTTTAAGAACAAATTTGAGATTTTGTTTATTTCGCTCATGTTTGATATTGATATTTTGCTGATAAATAAACTATGTACACTACGGCCAAACCATCACACCAAGAAACACACAGACTGAAAGCCTGGAATAAACACTGAAAGTCAAGAATAAACTGTCTATAGCAAATCGGCAGGATTTTTAACATCTTTGATTTTACCGTTTTGACACATTCCTAACCCAACACCATCGGGTTACTTACAATTATCAACCCAAATTGGGTCAAATCAAACCAGCTTCCTTATACAGCAGTCTCAACTGTATTGAAACAATACAGTATGTGTACTATTAAAAGGTACACAGTGTATGTTATTGCTAAATCACTTGTGAACGTATAATTGTTGTTTAGTAGGTCATACATACCACGTAATATTAAAATAGGTACCCCTTAGTTTCAATATACTTATAGTATAACTAATTTGCAATTTTCCAGGTTATTATCTCTTTATTCCCTAAATGTTGCAGATTGTTCCCTTATACCAACACAGTATACTGTTTAAGTAAACTATTATTACGAATATGTACGCTGTAAATTTGTTTTACTTACACTGTAAATTGCGGGCTGTAATCTAAAGCGTTACCCGAATGTGTTAATGGTTATGATAACTGTGCAAGGTAATTATTAAAGACACAACTAACTTTTGTGGGGGTGGTGTATTAGCTTTGTCTAAAAATATCAAGGGGGCACAGTTTCCAATGGGTATGACGCTTTTGCTGTGAGTAATACTCCAAAACAATAAGAGCCATAAAAATAATTAGCTAGGTTTCTATAATATTCTTTGTCCCTGAAGAGATTAGACATTGTCTTTCAGTGTTGCTTTAGAAATGCTGTTGGACTTGTGCACAGATCTTTAAAAATAATACTCACACACCAGTACTGTGAGTGCACAGTACAACATTTAAAAAAAAAACTGTCAAAGCTCTCACATTGCCAAATGGTGATTTGTTCTGTTTTGGACTTATTTCCTTATATTCCTCATTTAATTTCAAGTTGTTAATTTCCCACGTTTTTCAAAATACTCTGCGAACGTTAGGGACAAATCAATAATCTCCCCCAGAACACAGAACACTATTACTAGACTCCTTCTTCTTGTTATCACTTGTTCAATAGGATTTTATTCCAGGTGGTCAAAAGAGCACATGAAATACAGCCACCTCTGATAAAGCTACTATATTAGTCCCACTGTTTTCTTGGAATGCACATTTTTTGGCTTCAAGGTGAACTCCCTTTTGTGTCAAATCCCTTTTGAAAGGCAAGGTAAGATACAGTCCAGTCAGTAGAGCTCCACTGCATTGTTACTAATCAGGCTACAGTGCTTTAAATAAACTCTGTCAAGCAGATGTGACTGCTGAAAGCCCAATTTAGTTCACTTCAAAGAAGTGTTTTCAGTACTTCCCGTTGGCATTTTCAGTTGTGCCAGGGCTTTCATCTTGTCCTGTGTCCCAACTGGTCTCAGCTCATTGACAGAGTCAGGAAGTCATCGGGAACGCCTGCCACATTAATGTTCCAGGGACAGCGTGACTGTGCTAATATCTTAGTAGGATGGGAAGAGGATCCAATGGCCCTAAAATCTCTGAGAAGACCCCAAAATTCCAACCCATTATCATGATACAGTGATTCTGTATTTCCATACGATATGATTCATACAAAAACGTGCGATTTTTTGAAAAAAGTATACATGAAGGCCCAACCCTAACGGTGCAGACATTGTACATTTAATGTTTCTGTGAATTTTCACAGGTGAAATGCTGTCACTTCGGTTGGAATCCATGCAACTGGGAGTTTCTCGTTGAGGAGAAAGATTTCGCCGTGCATGTTTCGCAACAGGTCAAAGTTGGTCATGCACATTCACGTTGACGTATAGAAAGCTGCTTGTTTTAAAAGTGACTTCTATATGAGCTGTGCTTCACAAAATAGACAATGGAACTTTTTTGTGCACAAAATGGACCAGCTTGAAAAGTCTCAGTCTTAACTTCACTATTGAAAATGAAAGGCTAGATGTGTCTTATTCAGTGAAATTTTAAGCACAAATAGATATGTTTTTTTAAATTTCATTTTATTTTAATTTATTTTATTTTATTTTATTTTATTTTTTTAATTTTTGTTATTTTACCCCAGCACAAAAGGGGAAAAAATAGATAAATATAGAAAATACTAGTAAATAAATACATTTTCAGTTTTCAAGTGGCCAACCCCATTCCCAGGTTATGGTTCTGGATAACAAAAAAACAACTTTCTCTGTGTACTGTTGTACTTTTGCAACTTTGAAGAAAGTGCACATTTGAAATGTTAAGATTTTCCTTCTCTTTCCAGCCACGTCTCAATACTCAGCTGCAAGCAAAAGCTTTCTTCGGTTACTCTAAGGAGCTACAGCCATGAGAAACTGCTGATGGAGTGTTTTCGAAAGTACTCCGGCGTCGCTGTCACACGTCTCCATCCATTAGTCCGGCAGGGAGAGGGGAAATGATGCGGGCCATCATTGTGTGTCGGCAGAGCCTGACAGAGATTGTGGGGTCGGAGGAGGTGTTAGGGATCCTTGCGGTGCTGCCGTAGAGGAAAGCGCCGGCTCCAGAGGGCTTCCCTCCTCCCCGCGGGGCCACGATAGGCTGGGTGGCAGGAGGGCCGGTTGGAGGATGAGGCCGCAGCTGTGGGGGAGGGTAACGGCTGTGCCGGGCTTCTTCTGCCCTCTCGCTGACAGGATCTGGTCAGTGTCCTGCTGCTGAGGGTCACGGCCCAGCTTACGAACACAAACTTATCTTCCGTACATCTGCTAGGCCGCCTGCGCAGTCAGTCTGTCTCCACGGCAGGCTGTGCTCTCTTTCCTGCAGGGGGAGGTTGGGTGATACTTTGGTTGAGGAGAGTGACAGAGAGAGGGAGAGGGCCAGAGTGGGAAACCAAGGGATCTAGACCCTGCCAAGACGCTGAGCTACATGGAAAACATGAGCTGCCTCCAGGGTAACAGGCCCACTTCTGAATTTCGACAAACAAAAATAACTCCGGCGACTGGATATATCCATTCCTCAAGCGATGAGCACTTTTTCTTTCTGTCAGCCAGAATTCCCAGAAGCTGAGCAAATTCATTCTGGAACCTGGACTGTCTTTGAGGACTGCTAATTTGCTCTACTGTTACAAGGAAGAAACTTAATAATACTGTTTTGCCCCAGTTATTTATCATTCCTCTCTCCACAGATGGAGATGACCTTTGAGTGACCAATGGTGAAGCTCAACCCCGGCCCTTTCGGTGACTTATTTCATAATTTGAGCAGCGAATGACTAAATTCTCATGACCTAATGCATTGTAGAATGCCTTGGAACTGAAGTTAATGTTTTTTTTTCTTTCTCTTTCTTTCTTTTTTTTCATTCTACTCCCACCCTTTTCCTCAGCAGAGCAAGGGAATGCTGGCTGCGTCTGCCCAGGAGAAAATGACAACTTCATTAGAAGAGCTTGGATAGAGCAGAGAGTGGGAAAACAAATGATTGTGAGCGGTGTTGATGGAGTGCAGTGAGGCTAACTCAGAGGAGTTCTACCTGCCAAAACCTTGTCTGCCTAACCTTAACCCAGACGAGAGAATTAGGAGATGATGTATGGCTGCGAGTGTGCTATCTGAAGGGAGGAGCACTGTGAAAGGGTCTTGGGATTCGGGTCTCTTCTTTTTTTAGGAAGCAGTTTTGATTCAAATGGCTGGTTTTGCAGTGAGCCTTTGTCACATGACATGATGCTCATTGTTTTTGTCCTATGTCTTGTGAAAGGAATATGCCTCTTCTGTGAAGAGCTTTTTTTTTTTTTTCTAAAAGAATACATTTTTATTAATTTGTTTTATTTTCACTTTTTTATTAAGATTTGGAAAAACCTTTGTCCACCAAATCAAAGTCGTGCAATATGCAGAAAAATGCAGAAAAAACAAACAAACAAAAAAATAGGTAAATATATTACACAGAGGACCCCTGCAGACCCTCATAACAGTGTGTCAAGGTCTCTTAAAATAATTCATAATGTTTGTTAAAAATACTTTTTACATTGAGAAATATATTTTAAATCTTTCTTTGTTCCATATTATAAGATTAAAAATATTTTATTCCCTTTTACTTGTTGGTGACACCACCTGATTGATATATATTAGAGCTGGTAAGCGATTAACATTTTTTATCTAATTAATTACATGATGTGGCGATTAATTAATCTAATTAATCGCAAATTAATCGCACATCAAATTTGGCTGAGAAATTACTCCCAAAAGATCATTTAAAGTCATTGTTGTGTAAAGCATCAAACAGACATTACAAAAAGTAGCTTCAGCAAGAAATATTTTGTTAGATCAAATTTATTACATATAGCCTACTCTTTTGGACCATGAGGGTGAGTAAATGATGACACAATTGTCATTTTTGGGTGGGTGAACTATACCTTTAAACATTTATTTTATTAATTTTATTTTTATTACTATGGAAATATTAAATTATTTCTTTAATGAAATGATACTCTAAATAATTAACTAAAACTGCCAGTAGGTGGTGGTAAATGTCTTAATGATTAAGTCATCGAGTCATTTATTTAATCATTTGATTCGTTCAAATGGCTGATTCATTCAAGTGTGAAGTAAATGGTTCTTTTTGAATGGTCCATTGAATCATTAGGCTTGTTCGACTTGAAGCGGATCATCACCATCAGATCGATCGGTGTGGACATCAAAGTACAGCAAGCGCTATAGAGAGCAGACGACTCTGCATGCTTTTGAATCGCTCTCGCGGTACTTTGATGTCCTACACCGATCGGTCTGTGCAGTGCCACTTGAATAACGCGCCAATGGCCAATGGTTCAACACGCCAAATGAAAAGAAAGAAAGAAAAGAATAAAAAAATAATAATTTTTGCTTCATTTGAAAAAAAAAAATTAATGCAAAATATAATCAATTTATATTCGACAAGGGAATATTGTGAGATTTCCTCTTGTAATATACATAACAAAATTGGTCCTTTAATGTTGTCATATTTTGTGATTTTATTTTTGATAATTAAACTACATGTTGCCATATCTCATTTTTGAAAACAAACAAAACAATAAAATACAACCAAACAAACTTTTGTTTCATTTGAAAATATTTTTCCTTTTTTTATTTTTAAATGCTATTAATTTATTTTTAAAGGGGTCATATGATGCGATTTCAATTTTTCCTTTCTCTTTGGAGTGTTACAAGCTCTTGGTGCATAAAGAAGATCTGTAAAGTTGCAAAGACTAAAGTCTGAAAAAAAGAGATATTCTTTATAAAAGTTAAGAGTCAGCCACACCTACCTAAAACGGCTCGTTCTAACACGCCCCCACATACCTACATCACTACACTCTTAAAAATAAAGGTGCTTCACGATGCCATAGAAGAACCTTTTTGTCTAAATGGTTCCATAAAGAACCTTTAACATCTGAAGAAC
>NW_015635971.1:328748-341825 GCF_001515625.1 Sinocyclocheilus rhinocerous | reverse complement strand
ATGCTTTTGAATCGCTCTCGCGGGCCTTTGATGTCATACACCGATCGGTCTGTGCAGCGCCGCTTCAAATCCAACGCGCCTATGACCAATGGTTGAACGCGCCAAATGGTTCACCCAATTTGTTCAAAACGTGCATTAAGAAATGAAATGCCGCTGTGTGTTGCTCGGAGACGAACAGTTCTGCTTTGTTTCTATATTTTCGTTGGCAAAATTGAGCAAAACAGACAACATTGTGTCTAAAATAACACAATATTAACTTCTTATTTATTGAACTGTTGTATAAAATCAGTATCACATTTGCACTCGTGTGATATTGCAATTAACCAATTGCTCGTGTGATATTGCTTAACTAGGCCTATATGATGTAAATATGAGACAAAAACTCAAACGGGCATTTTTGCCCCATATCTTGAATTGTGGGGACATTCTAACTATTCTCTAGGCTCCATCACGCAGTGATTTGTTGGCCTGCCTCATATTTGTCATCAATCAACTGTATGAAATGTCAGATGACCCACATAGGTCTGGGGCGGGGCAAGTGCGTTAAATGCGTTAATAATTTTAACGCGTGATTTTTCAGGGCGTAATTAATTAATCTAAATAACACGTTAAAGCGTTAGCATGTGTTATGAATTACATTTTTTAAAAGATTGTTCCTTTGTTATTGTAAACACTACATTTCACTGACATACATCATGGATGAAGGCACCAGAATTTGTACTACATTAAACAAGAATGAATGAAAAAGCTAAAAATAAAACAGGCCTACAGTAAATAACAGCAGCTTTTTTTCTTTTTCTTCTTCTTCTTCTTTCTTTCTTTCTTTTTGCTCGCCACACTCTAGAGATGCCCCGTGGGCAACTGAGAGAGAGAACAGAAAGAAACTTGAGTTGAGCTAAGTTGTGATATATGAAAATATATTATAAATCATTCATTTGGTGATTTTATTTGCTAATTATTAATTGCCAATTATACCTGAGTTACAAGCCTCACCCTTGATATTTATGTGTGCTCACTGAATGGGAGAAGTTAATGTCAGAGGCAAGTAATGATTTGTTAGAGCTTTTTTCCCCCCCAAGAAAGAATTATGCTGGTACAACCAGGAAACACTGTAATAAAATTTGAATGGGAGACCTGTCATTAAAATGTAAAATGGTAAACCTCTTCTTTGGAAGCAATTTTTCAGTCTTTGCAACTAGGGGTGTGTTATCAGAATTTAAAATGAATATGAATTAGAATTAGATTTTTTCCCCCTTAAAATACAAGAACCTGTATTCACTGAAAAAAAAGTAGTCTTACCTTAAGAAACTATTTCTACATAATCTAACCCTTACAAATTAAATTAATTGGTGTAACCTAGTGTAGTCAAGTTGTTTCAGAGATTAATATAATTTGGACATTGTCACATTAAAAACATTTTCAGGTGACCTGTCCTTATCGCTAATCTTTTCTGTGGTTGTAAATTTATTATTGTCCATTAATCCTTTGGAATTTTTGTTGCATTTTCATTTTTTTTACTCCTATTCCCCATTAAGTTTGCTCTTGTTCCTTTAACATTATTGTCTAATTCTACAAAATTACACTTCTTTTTCACATTTTATAATATGATCATTTTATGATCTATGACACTGCTCAAACATTTGGAGGTTGATTAGCCTGGATTTCAGTCTATGGGGCTCAGGATAAAATGTAAAATGGTAAACCTCTTCTTTGGAAGCAATTTTTCAGTCTTTGCAACTAGGGGTGTGTTATCAGAATTTAAAATGAATATGAATTAGAATTAGATTTTTTCCCCCTTAAAATACAAGAACCTGTATTCACTGAAAAAAAAGTAGTCTTACCTTAAGAAACTATTTCTACATAATCTAACCCTTACAAATTAAATTAATTGGTGTAACCTAGTGTAGTCAAGTTGTTTCAGAGATTAATATAATTTGGACATTGTCACATTAAAAACATTTTCAGGTGACCTGTCCTTATCGCTAATCTTTTCTGTGGTTGTAAAATTATTATTGTCCATTAATCCTTTGGAATTTTTGTTGCATTTTCATTTTTTTTACTCCTATTCCCCATTAAGTTTGCTCTTGTTCCTTTAACATTATTGTCTAATTCTACAAAATTACACTTCTTTTTTCACATTTTATAATATGATCATTTTATGATCTATGACGCTGCTCAAACATTTGGAGGCTGATTAGCCTGGATTTCAGTCTATGGGGCTCAGGAATGCCACAAACAGGGTAGAAAAGGTCATTTGTTTCATGTTTCATGATGTGAAATACACGTTGGATAAGGCAGAGGATCAAGCTGTGTCAAAAAAGACCACTAACCACAAACTGCCCTGCATTTCCTAAAGCCCCTCTGACATGACACTGTAGACCGAGCCATAAAACCTAGCACATCACTCACTGCTCATCCACTGTACTCTATTAACCCTCCTTAATACTGAACACCACACAAAACATCTGCTCTGCTTTGTTTTCACTTCAGTAGGTCTCACTAGAATGTCTAAGTACAGTCTAAACTTTAACCAGTTAGTCTGTGCGCTCTGCTAAAAATCTTTATGATGCACCATATGATCAGATGTCAGGTGATGAGGATGGTGCACTGCACGCGATGCTGAAAATGTTTGAATATTTTTCCTCCATGTAATGTAACTGCTACATTTTATGATGGCTCCATAGAAACGGCCACAATGAAAAGTACTTTTACAATAACATCAACAAAATGTCAGATTTCATGAACAGATTTCATGTTGTTTGCTCTCCACATCCAGTGTGTTTCATGAATTATTGTGGCCGTTAAACACAGCTTGATCTAATATGGGGAAGCTAAAATAAAAACGTCAGACCACTTCACAATTTATGTGTAATTGTGGTGACCTATAACTACAGACTCCTGTAGGCTAAGACTCCTTACAGACTTGCTAACATTTCAAAAACAAAGCACAGGGGTGTTCCCAGCATGCATTCCCTAAACATTGTTCATTTCTCTGCTTCTAAGCATTGTGAGCTGGGGGAAAGGCTCGGATGAAACAGGGGGTGCTCAGGCTCAGCGTACATTCTGTCCTGGCTGCCCCTCTCGAGGCTGGCTGGGGCGTGTGCTTCCACGCCGTCCGTTCAAGCAGGTGCCAGGCACGGTGAGAGGCTTCAGTCCTGTAGCGCTGACCCAAGACGCCCTCAGCCAGCCGTGATGGATTCTCTCCTCCTCCAGCTACCTCCTCTGGGCCAGCAGCGTGAGCTGTAATGGGCTGGAGCCTCACATTCCTATTTATCAGTATTTGCAGTAAATGCATACATGTGCACAAATACAGCGAGATTAACACAGTGACCTGATGTAAGTTTATCCACTAAACCACAGAGGCTCTTTATAGAAAAGGAGTTGTAAAAAGTATGTGCCATTTTATTAGCAGTCCCCCAAGGATTCACTTATTTACTTAGACTTGACATCAGACAGACTAATGCTTTGGTTTAAACTACTGTAGAAGGAATAATAATGTTTTTCAGTTCAGTTGTAAAGGATGTACCACTTTTTTAGGGTATTGCCAGGGAGACGCTATGATGCTTTGTTTTTTAGCATGTTGCTAGATGGTTGACGCTAAGTTAGTAGCACATGTAGTATGGAGCACATATTTTCAGACACTAAACCAATGCAGTTGACACAGTTCTTTGAACACACACAGTAGTACAGTCATCCACATGACTGTGGAATGCACAGGTCTTCTTCCTCTCTACATGCTGACTCATAATATACTCCTTCCTCTTGTGTTTTTGCCCACTCACTTGCATGGGCTTCTCCTCACAGTTATATGCTGCTGTTACAGTAAATTTAGAGTCTATACACTGACCTTCCCAATGAACCAGCTGCTACTGTTTTCACCTCAGACTTCCCTCATAAATCCTACACCATGTTTCCTCTCAACCACCCAAATGTGGCCCCATGCGTGGCCCTTTATTGTTTCATCCAGTGTCCCCATCCTGCCATGCTTCATTTTACCTGAAATCAAAATATTCTCCAAGGCTGGGTTGTGCACTTTTACCTAAGAAGGGGTTTCTATCAAATAAGAGGTGATTTTGTTGTCCATCCCTGTTGAAAAAACCAGCATATGCTGGTTAGGTATGTTTTGAAGCTGGGATGCTGGTTTATGCTGGTCCTTTGCTGGTTTAAGCTGGTCCTTTGCCGGTTTTGTGCTGGTCCGACCAGCTTAAGACCAGCTAAGGACCAGCATAAACCAGCAAAGGACCAGCATAAACCAGCAAAGGACCAGCATAAACCAGCACGGACCAACACATGACCAGCTAAGGACCAGCATAAACCAGCAAAGGACCAGCATAAACCAGCAAAGGACCAGCTTAAACCAGCTCAAACCAGCATCCCAGCTTCAAAACATACCTAACCAGCATATGCTCGTTTTTTCAAGTCAATGGCTGCTGTGTGTTGTTTTCTTTACGGCAAAGTGAAAGTGGATGCCAGAACATTTCTTTTAAAGGCAATGACTTGGATAAACAACTTTAGAAAACTGAAGTGGAGCGAGTGATATTAAATTAATGGAGCATGGGAAACATTCTGGGCAGATAATTTCTTCATGAGGTCTGTGCTGTACCTTTCACACTGTGAGACAACAGCTCTGTTTCAAACCCTAGTTCGCTGCCTACAGAGATAGCATTTTTAAGGATCATTGGCTTATTCTTGTGAAGGCAATTCAAATAGAAAGGCAATCCTAGAATATACTATGTTAAAATTCAAAAATAAATCCAAGATGGCAATGTAAACATTTGGCTATACATATAAAAGAAAAGTATAAAAATAGTTATTTGTCATTACAAACTCTTTTAGCTTTGTCTACAGAAAGCACTGTTAGCTTAGCAACATGCTAATACCAAACTCACGCATTAGCTGGACCAACCTGAAATATATCGTCTTTTAGTATTATAGACGATATGAAAAGTTTATGAGACCATACTTTTTATGTTCTGATTTGAAATATTTTATTGAAATAAGACTTTGGCAGTTTTCACCTTTTGGTTTTTTAGCAGGCAATTAAATGCTCATGTACAACATCAAATCGGTCACTTAAGACAAGGGTTTTAAAAAAAAAATTATATGCCAGAGACCCCCAAATATGATTATCCTCATCTGAGGGACCTCCATCCTAAGATTTAAAAGGCAGCTATTACTGTCTTTATGAAGACCTAATTTATACTGTGAAAATATAATACTATATTATATATTATGCTTATTTATATTTTTGTATCTTTTTAGTTAAATCTTATTTTTTATTATTTATTTCTTTACAGTTGTTACATTGGTTTTCTCTAAACTTTTCCACAGACCCCTTAGCAGTTAGCACTCGCTTGCAGCCACAGTTTGAAAACCTGTGATTTATTAGCTCTCATGATGGTCAGGATGCTGCCTAAGAAGAAAGCTGCCTATATAGGCAATAGTCAACAAGGCACCTCACTAGGTTTTGGAACAGAGCTCATGTGTCTCCTTATATCCGCTTGCTTATTCTCTTCAAATGAATACAAAATGTTTTTCTTTTGAGCTGAACAGTAAAGTATGTTATCACAGGCCTGCCCACGCAAGAGAAGAGAAAACAAATACAGATTCAAACCGTTTTCAAAAATGCTATCCCATTATGACTAAATTGTTTTAATGTTGTAGCTGTGTGCAAGAGTGATGGTGTGATTAATATGGTCAGTTCTCTTCTGACAGCTTTATGAAGTGCCTCAGTTACCACCATTTCAAGAGGTCATGGCCTCATGTAACACTTGATCATTAGACTAATATCTTCCAACATGAAGAAATTTAGTATTGTTTTAATTTTGTTCTGATAAATTATGAATGTTTTATATAATACATATATTATTATGGAGTTTAATTCCAGAAGTTTTTTTTCCCCACAAATTCCCCAAGCTGTTTGCTGTCACGCAAACTATTTCGATAATAATGATTTTTACCTCATTTTAAAATCAAATAATAACACTAAAGCTAACCAGAAGTTTTTTTTCCCCACAAATTCCCCAAGCTGTTTGCTGTCACGCAAACTATTTCGATGATAATAATGATTTTTACCTCATTTTAAAATCAAATAATAACACTAAAGCTAGATTAAAGTATATGTTTGTAGTAAAATATCAACCTTTAGGAGAAACTGGTTGGTTAGAGTTTTTTTAAATGATCTGATAATCTAATTTTCAAGGAATTCAGACTCATGCCAGGAACATGTCAGACTTGTGTGTGTTTTTGGGGGAGCTTATATTGGAGGGAAGGCTTAAATGTTTCCCTAAATGTTTAAAGATCACATTGCAATGGCAATGTTTATATCACTAACACGATGCTATAACACTGCTGCTTGAGCTGTGTGTATGGTGAACAGTGAATTTGGTTCCATAAAATGTGTCCATGATTAAGAAAGTCAAAATCTTTTAAAGGGGCCATGACCTTTTTTTATTATTTTGTACTGTTCTCTGAGGTCCACTTATAATGTAATCAAAATGTTTACACCCAAAAACATAATAATTTAGAAGTAATAGGCTATTTTCTGTCCTGTTTCGACTCCCCTCATCTGAACGCTCTGTTTGAATAGGCGTGGAGGATTGTAGACTCGGAAGTAAACACCCACTGCTGATTGGCTAACAGTTGTATATGTTTGACAGCCTACATCCAATTATGTTAAAAACGCATAAATACTCACTACATATCAAATGATCTGTAATAACAGACAAAGCAATAGTGACCACGTTATAAAAACAGTTACTCACACTGGTGCGACATTACTGTCGGATCCAATATATTCCGCAGAGCATCGTCTTTTAGTTTCAATCTTTCTGAAAATCCTGTGTTGAATTGTGTCTTGTTTGTAAATGAATCCGCGGTATAATGAAGTGAACAAAGGACCAAGTTCTTAACGATCTTCTTCTGCGGAGGCGGGGTTTAGCCACACTATTACGTCATAAAGTGTCACATTCCACAACCTGTCATTTTGGCAGTTTGGCTTCAATATAAGCTGTTTTTAGACTAACGAGAAAGTTTTGAGTTCTGAAACTTACAGGATGTTTTTATAGTACAATGACTTCTTATATGTCAAAAAATCAAGGGAATTTTGATTTCTCAGTTCATAACCCCTTTAAAAATCAAGCTTTTCAAACATTTTTTAAGTTCTTAGAAATGCACTTTTTGTATTCAGACTGGTTTTATATAGTTGAAAAATATGTATACCATTGTCAAAACTTTCAATTTAAAGGGATAGTTCACCCAAAAATGAAAGTTCTGTCATTAATTACTCACCCTCATGTCGTTTCAAACCCGTAAGGCCTCCGTTCATCTTCGGAACACAAATTAAGATATTTTTGATGGAATCTGAGTGCTGTCTGACCCTGCATAGACAGCAATACAACTGAAATGTTCCCAGGTCCAGAAACGTAGCAAGGAGATCTGTAAAATAATCCATGTGACATCAGGGGTTCAACCGTAATTATACAAAGCTACGAGAATACTTTTTGTGAGCAAAAGGAAAAAAAAATAACGACTTTATTCAACAATTCGTCTCCTCCGCATCACCCTGGTGCCATTTTGGAGAATATCCACTGGACGTAAACGTTCGTATGCTGTTCTGTGTCAGCTGCGTCACGCCGGATCTGTTTGCTACGTTGTTGTGATTTGATCTGAATGGAAACAGCGTATCTGTGATGCAGCTGACACAGAACAGCATACGCTGTTTGCATCCAGCGGATATTCTCCAAAATGGCACCAGAGTGATGAGGAGGAGACGAATTGTTGAATAAAGTCGTTATTTTTTTTTCTTTTGTCTGTTATGGCTTATTTAGTATGATATAAGAGAAAATGGACCTAATGCTCAAGGAGGAAAAAACACCTGAGCAAAAAATAAGCAATTTGGTGCAGTTGCTGATATTTACATGGCCAAAGATGAAATTCTGATAGCTTATGTTGTAAATCAATGAGATCTGTAACAATTTAGCAGACTACTTACAAAATTTGTATATAAATATCAGTTGTCAGTCATTATATGTCATAGTAAGATGATATTTAAATGCTTAGTTTAATGATAAAAGCTCTGTAGTTTTTATTGTGGGGGCAAAACATGTAACGGAATGAAATACATTGATGATTGAGAGATGCTTGAGTACAAATGAACTTTCCTCAAAAGCCTGAAGTATCATATTTGATACTGAAAAAAAGTAGGGATAATCAAGTAAATGCTAAAATATCAAAGAAAAGAAATAAAAGTATTCTTACATTTCCTGTAAATATTTCACAGCAAAAAGCATGTGTATCACAACCTGGAGAGAGATGTTTTAGTATTATACGAAAAGGATTTTTACTTGCTAAAAAAGTATGAAGTACTAATCAGAAAGCATGTAATATATTGTGTAATTTTTTCAGCAATTTAGGACTTTGTATAAAAAGTCATTGTATAAATGAATTGCATTTTCATTTGCATAATGGGTCACATCACTGACCCATTTGTTATAGCAAAAGTATCTGTACACACATTTCAATACTATCAATATTTTTCCAATATTGGTATCCACTCAACCCATCTCAGCTCAAAATGTGTCTTCAGCTGAAGTGGACTAATATAAATCTCTCCAGTTTGAGGGCCAGGCCTGACCTGTACTGTTGGCCCCCATGAGCCTTTGTTTGGCAGACGCTTCTGCTTCTCCTTTCATCCTCCCTTGAGATAAATCCCTTGATGGACCTTCTCAGCTCTGGTTGAAAGTGCAGTGCAGCCGTCATACATCACAGTGGAGCTGGTCCGTTTGATGTGGGGCTGCTGTGGCCCACGGGTGGGCTGGAGATGGACTTCCTCACAGTTCCCCCTTGAAACTTGCTCATCAATCCTGCGATCTGACCACAGATCTCCCTCTGCCCGGCCACCTCTGCCCTCTTGCCCACAGAGAAGCAACAACAAGAACGCTCAGCGTCAGACTGTGTGACGTTAGGGCAGAAGCGGCTATCCGTCACTCCGATTAGGCTCCTGAAAGTATATAAATCATCACTTAAATTGGTATCTGATTAAAAACAACTTACATATATTTCTCACAATACTGGCTGATATCATGTGGCTCCTAATGTTCTTAGTCACTCCCAAAACAAATGTATTTATAAAAATAAACTTTAGTCACATCACATGAGTCACATTTTACTCCCTGAACCCAACTGATAAGAACAGACATACTGAAAGTCCTGATAAATCACTTTTACTTTCAGTTCTGTCATGACAACTCTCGGAGGGATTGGCATGGTAATGTACAGGACAATGTTAATGTATTTGGTCTTGGCGGAAAAGATGCTATACGCTGCTGCTGCTGCGGCAGAGCAAGTACCAAGACTTGCTACTGCCAATACATTCACAACATGCTGCTGTGAGCATGTAAGAAATATTGCTGCTGCAAATATAACATACATGAAATAACCCCCATATAGCATACATGAATCACCTCGTAGCAGATCTATACAGGTGGAGCTGGGGAAGGTGGGGGTTTCTGAAGCAAGCTGCACTGCTACTGCAAGCACTAGTCATATATTTGAATGTTGAGCAGTGAGCTCATTGGCTACCGATACATGAAAGGACCAATCAGCTGTGCCATGTGACAATGATGTCATTAGGTCAGATTGAGTTAGACCTATCTGTGCCATCTAGAGTTTCATGCCAGAACTCTGTATTTCCACAAGATTTCAGATATATTCCAGCTTCAACCATCTCCTGTCAGAAAACCATCAGCAATATTTTTTGTTTTTTTTCCCTCCAATCAGCGTGAAGCAGTTGCCACACCGTGTGCATCATGACACACAATGAGGTGCCAAAATCATTTGAGGGGGAGGAAACCCCACACAAACACAGGAAGTGCTGCATTTCACGCACAGGGACAGAGAGTCTGAGGTCTGTGCTCTGCTCCACTGATTTAGGGATAAGATTAACCTGGCAGAGAGTTACATTATTGTTGCTTGTGACAGCGTAGCCTCAAAAACCGCTGTAAAAAGTTGTGTTATTTTGATGCATTATGAGACTGAGGAAGTAATAAAACAGCACAGAATGTGCAACCAACTGAGGATCTGTCAAATTAGGAGTGGAAAGTGAAAGTGGGTCTTGTTTATTGATGTTTAATTTTGATGTTTGACTTTGTCTGTCCAACACAATGGTCTTTCCAACTTTTTTGTCCCCTGAAAACTATGGCTGATATGCAAAGATTCTGGCCAGAAAGAGAGAGAGAAATAAGAAAATCATTACTAAACAGCTTCCGTAGTGAAGGAGTTGCTTACGTATTACCTCGCTTGAGTATCTGTCATTACCATAACGTGGTTAACTCAGCATGTTAGAATAATGTCATTGACCTGAGTGCTTCTGACCGAGGAAGGTTATCAGTGGGGAAGAATTCTGACCAGATGACAGAGCAAAGGGACCACCCACTGTTACTGGAGCATGGATGTTGTAGTCCACATTTACAAGAATCTCCTTCATTTAGTTGGCCAAATCAGTGGAAAATTATATAAGCAATATCATTTGTCATATATATATATACATGCATACATACAAATAGTTGAACAATAATTTTTAAAGTTTATCATGTTTAATGTACAGTATGTAGTATGTGAATATAAAAGTATTTCTTTTAGGTGCTGAGATTTATGTTTTTTTCTTCTTCACCATTTTAAATCGGCTTTTTGCCCTTCACTTAAGTTGTCGTGCAGTATGACACATTTATTTTTTAAAGTACAAATTTTCCATGCAGTCCGTTTATACGGGCCCATAAAACTATGTTTTAGATGGGAGTAACTGACCATGTAACTAGCTGTGCACATGACATAAAAACCGCAATCTTCCCAATTTGCATCACACTCTTTTCACCTCATTTCCTTCATAAACGCCTCCTGTGAGCTAGGAAACTGATTGAGAAAGAATTCCACAGTATCTGTTACGAACGGCAAATGAACTTGAATCTCAAATATTTCACCACTGGTTTATATCACCTCCCTCATTCATTTTATCACGGGACTCTATCTCACTCACTCGCACTATTTGCAGGGGGGGGAATCATATGAACGTTTAGGCTACACTCTGGCGCCTTCTAGTGAACATTTCGAAGAAATCATTTTTTAATCGCCACATAACATACAGGCATATGCATATAACTTTATTAACCACTAGATGGCGCTGTGACTTTGAAAATTACTGCTATCAAACAGACAGTCTTAAAAAAAAAAAAAAAAAAACCACCCACTATTTTTGTGCAACTAGAAAGTTAAAGTCAGTGAACGTTTGTTCTTGTCATAAATTGTGCCATCACGTGGAGTTTCGTCATTTCAGCTTAGGTACTTAAATTGGGTTGAAGAGGAATCCATTAACACTCACACAGTGTTTTTATACTCATGTTACGTCCAGTAACTAAATCTATCCCGCTAGACAATCCACCTTACAATATTAGATATGTTTAGGAACATGGTTACCGAATCATACATTGGATGTGCACTTGTGTACTTCATTAGTCGACTATACTTAAGTGCACTTTTTAAAAGTGTAATAATTTTAAAAGTTGTAATAATTATGAAATAAATGCTTTTTTCTTAAAAGGAGCCTTTTAAATCATTATGTTTTAATAATCTTTTGTCATACTTTAAAGAAGTACGTTTATTTTGATGTATTGTCTAACATACCAAAGCACATGTAAAGTAGGCCTACTTGATTATCATTTTAACTGTTATTTGATATTACACTTAAAGTTAATATATCACTAAATTGATGAAAAACTTCATCATTACAAATTTAATTGTAATTACAAATATATTTACATACATGACATACACATTTCAATAGAAATTACATTAACCCTTGTGCGGTCTTCGGTCACTTTTGACCGGAGAATTTTACATTTTGAATTTTTTTAATTCATAAAAAAAAATTGAGGGCATGATTCGAAAAAGCTAAGAGGTCGTAAAAAAAATAGGTCACACTCATGATCTTCGGTCAAAAATGACCGACCATAGGAAATGAATGGGAAATGGGGAGAGAAAAAAAATCGAAAATACAGAAAATTTTTGTGTGTACAATCTACAAATCCCTCACAATGCAGAAAAAAATTGCTGTTTTTGAAGGGGTGAAACTCTAAAACATCTAGAGTGCAAAATCAACACACCAACTCACACGTGCGCGGACACACACATTTGTACACACACACACACACACACCTATGAACTGGTGTGACTGTCACACTGCAACTATGTAAAATAAAATCAATAATTCAACAATGCAGTAAAAAAAAGTGGACAGCAAGGAAGGGGTTACACTCTAAAACATCAAGAGTGTAAAACAGATACATCCACTCACACTCACTTACTTACACACACTCACAGACACACACATACAGAATTATACATACTCAAATGACCATAACCATATAGCCAAAATGAGTCAGAAGACTGAAATAAGAGGTTAAAATCAGATCAGACCCAGAACGATTAAGCTCCGATAATTCCTTCCTGTTAATTTTTGTTACATTTTTATAGAATTGTAATGTTTTGTGTAACAAAATGCTTTCTGTGTTCAGGTTTGAATGTACAGTAGTAATAATAATGCAAAAACCTACACTTCAGATCAACATTTAAAACAAAACAATATATATATAAACCTTGACAAAAAGAAGTCTTTGAGAATGCCTTAATATACATTTAAATCCACAACCGAATAAAAGTAAACAATTATGTATAAAACAACTAGGGAATTCACAAGCCTCTCCATAGAGTCCTATACAGGAATCTAGTGGTTACAGTTACACAATGAAATTACAGGTTTTTCTTTCTTTTTTTTGTTGCTCTCACCAGGAGGTGCTATTCTGCCTTCAAAACTTGGATTTTAAAGGCCTAGTCTCTATTTTAATCTGAAATACTGCATTAATTGAAAAATAGTTGTAAAAAATTAGAAAAAAAAGTGAGTACTATTTTCAATGGGATAATAATTATTGCATAAATATTAATTAGTACCATAAAATTATCTCAAAATACAAAATATTATTGAACAAAAATATATTAGATTGATTTTACTGAAGAAAAAAAAAA
>NW_015635971.1:271235-328734 GCF_001515625.1 Sinocyclocheilus rhinocerous | reverse complement strand
TTTCAATGGGAAAAATTGATCATAATTATTGCATAAATATTAATTATTACCATAAAATTAACTCAAAATACAAAATACAAAATATTATTGAACAAAAATATATTAGATTGAGAAAAAAAAAGTTTTGACCGCGAAGACCATGAGTGTGACTCCCAAATGATGAGCGCACAAGAGTAGTTTTTTTTTTGTTTACCAATGCTTGTCAGTACATTATTCGCCAGTATCTTTAACCATATTTCAACAACAGAATTTCATTTAGAATACTATAGAATTACATATAGATGTACTTAATGGTAGCTCCATCGTTATTTGCCCAGTAAAATTTAATACATATTTAAATGTTTAAAAGTCTTAAGAGGGGAGCAAGCTTGGCGTGAATTGAAACTTTATTTGATCACACAATAACGATATCTAATAGGACATCAATATCTCGCGCTACCTTGTACCGTTCGTACCTAAAATGTTTACTTTTACGTAACTTTAATGTCCTGTCCAAGTAGCCCAGAAGGGCGGAACAAAAATGAAGGCAGAGGGTAAAAACACGCAGGCTGTGTTTCAAAACGTAGCGAGCCGCCTAGCGTAGACAGCATTTTTAGCATCGAGGGCGTGCTCAGAACCCGGCGTTCAACTAAAAGAACTAAACCACTCTCAGAAACGCTGCCTAGACTTTTGAACTCAATTCCAAAAGCGCTAAAAATGCTGTCTAGTTAGGCGACTCACTAAGTTTTGGCACACCGCCCCATTCTCATGACTCCCCATTGGTCAGACTAAAGTGCTGCCACAATACTGCACACACGTGACCCAGTTTTTCTGTACACACACTCACAGTAAACACAGCAGGCACTTAAAAGCCAACGCCATGGCTCTTTGACCAGCAAATTCACCCCACATCCAAACAATCACTATGAACCCTCTCCGTTGACAAACACGCACTATCCCACGCGTAATGGCGAGCGCGCTGCAGATGAAGCACTCCAGTCTGGAGCACACACGGAAGCGCGTAATAGATCCACGACGGAGACAAGCTGCACTCTCATTCCTCAGCAACATCTCTCTGGACGGACGACCCGTGCAGGATGATGGGGAAAATCAGACCGAGGATGAGGATAACTCTAGGACTAGACAGAGCCTGGTTTCTGCAGTGGGCCAGCAGGCATTGGCCGCAGCAGCGAGCCAGGCTCTCAGCAGTGCCCGAGCTGCTGGTTTCCTGGCAGGGATCACGGGTCCCAACGCGGCCGCCGCTGCTGCAGCTGCTCCTCCTCCAGCGTGCGGAGCGGATGCGGAGGAGGATGTGTGCGGCTCTCAGGTGCTCCAGTCCGTGTTCAGCTCCCCCTTTTCAGCAGTGCCACCGGCTACGAGAGGGAGACTTCAGACGTACACTCAGGGAATCCTGCCTGTGTCCTACCCCAGGCAGTCCAGCCAGAACTACTGCTGTCTAGATGGAGGGCAGATAGCCAACTCTGCCCTGGAACTGCAGAGATCCAGGTAACCTTATGCACTGAGATGAGGTCAGGTCATTAATTATAACAGTAATATAGTATAGTAATATAGTAAGGTGCAAGTTGTTCATTTGTTGCATATGCAAATACACCAGCAAACCTATTAAACTAAGCACACTTGTAGGATTACATTGGTGTTGACGGGTATAAATAATTGTAATCAAGTGCTTTTAACCAACTAATATCAGGGTGATTTTTAGAGGATGTATGAAATCACTTCTCAAGTTAACTTACATGTTAGCTGAGTAACCACAATAAACTAGTACTATCAATTTAGGTTGATATTTAGTATATTTAATAGAATTACATTAATGTATTTTGTGGTGTAAGTGTCCAAATAGTTTTGGGGGGCACGTGTCTGTTTTTGTATTACACAGAGTTCTTTAATAATGTAAAATCATAATGTAAAATAGCAATACACCAGCTAAGTACTACATTTGCAATTACACTGTAAAATGAATACTCTAATGTAAAGACACTTATGACAATTTTCAAACTTAATAAATCCAGACAGTACACAGAAATACTGTACATCAAAATGTCTGTGTGCAGTAATTGGTCCCACTTTATATTAGGTGTCTTTATGGACTTATAGGTCAGTTGTTGGATTAATTGTTTGATACTGTATACTATTTGTGTTAATGTTGTATTGCAAAAGTGTCTCACAATGTAGCTGTTGAGGTGGGATACAGGTGTTATTCTGAGGAATACACATTATCGAAGCTGTGAAGTGAGGGATTACCTAGACTTTATTGAAATGGGAGATCAGCTGCCATTGAACTAATGGCCCCATTAGACACATTAAACACAATCCCTGAAAAAAACAAATCAATAAACTCCATTCAGACTTTTCTACAGTACATCATTCATTAATATCCTAAGTGACCTGCATTCTGAGAATACTGTCGATGACACAGTTTGCATGGGTGAATTTCTCAGTTCTCCTAATGTGTGTGTGTGCTAACCAAACATTTTATTAAGAATTTAAATATCTTTACATTTAATGTCAGAAAACTTTTTTATTTAATCACTAATGGTTTTGATTAAAGGGGTCCTATTATGCTTTATTAGAATCGTTAGAAGACAGAATCACGATTCATATATGCATAGATTTTTACGTGCACCTCTAGTTTTCTCTTCCTCTTCTCTAAAGCAGCGCAGCATGGCCTCGCCCCCTTTGCTGCCTTTTCCCGAGGGTGGGGTTTATTTGGGTTTGTGATGTCACGAACCCGGGAAGTAACTTGTTGTAGTCCCTACCAGCCGTTTTTGTAGGCATTAAACTGCCAGAATTTTAAAAGACGGATATCTCCGTTTGCATTGAACTTTCAGCTTCGTAATTTGCAGATATTGTTTATGCTCAAACAGCAACATTACACACTAACTAACGTTAAAAAAGTGAAATCGCAATGAACCACCCCTTTAAAATAATTCCCGCCTACGGAAATTCGAATGGTTGGGGGGTGGGGAGGGGCGAGGTACAGCATCTGAGTTAAATATATGAGTGTCACAAGCAAAGGGTCTGAATACTTAGGACCATTTGATATTTCAGTTTTTCTTTTTTAATAAATCTGCAAAAATGTCAACAATTCTGTGTTTTTCTGTCAATATGGGGTGCTGTGTGTACATTAATGAGGAAAAAAAATTAACTTAAATGATTTTAGCAAATGGCTGCAATATAACAAAGAGTGAAAAATTTAAGGGGGTCTGAATACTTTCCGTACCCACTGTATGTAGCTTTATTGGTTTAGTAAAAAGGTTTTTAGACAAGACGATGATGAAGAAGAAGTGCTGCTGTAGCCTCAAGTTTTCGCAAGTTATTACACATCTGAATAAATAATTATGTATGTAAATATGTTACAATTATGAAAACGTTTTTATAATAAATTGCTGACAGTACAATACTGGACAATGATGTAATCTGCAGAATTTACACTTCAATTATGAGACTACAGTGTTTCCCATACGTTGAGTGCGGGTGTATTTCTGAAGGAAACCGACTGTCTTCAGAAAATTGGATGTCATTTTCATTTAATCTTGCATGTAATGTCTGATAAAGCAGTGTTTTTTTGAGCGGAGCGCTGCTTTGTGTACAGCCATTACCGGGGAAACCTTGATCTCTACCACTCCAACAGCACCTCCTGCTGGCAGAGAATGAGTTTGCATATATATGCCGCCTGGGAAACACTGGACTATGGTATAAATAAATTCAACTGTATAACAGTTTCACTGCAATTCATGTTATAATGTTAGAATTAAAGAACAATAAAAATAATACATATGCACTTATCTGTACATAGTAAATGCAGTTCTTTTTAAGCGGTTGTTGACATCCTATCTAAAACGTGATTTAGCTAAAAAAAAAACAATAACGTTACCACTCTAATATGTCTTGCAATAGCCGTGCGTGCAAAGGTTCTGCGCGATCCTCTTGTTCAATATTCTCGGGCTCTGAATCTGGCTTAAATTGATATGGCAATATTGACGCCATCCTTAACTAAACCGGAGCAGACGGAACTTGCTGCTATGGCAAGGGGCGGGGCAGTACTGAAACACCGTCTAAGCTATTTGCCAATCACAACGCACTGGGACAGCCAACCAATCACATCACATTTCGTTTTTCGGAAGGCGGGCGTTCATCAAACCCAGAACTAATCGAGCCGTTTGTGCCAGGATGGGGAGAAAGGTATTGTAATAATGTAAATTATGTTTTTCGAACCACCAAGCATGAGAGCATGTTCTAGTACACCCCCAAAACAAATTCAAGATTTAATCCTTTTTCTCCTTGGCAGCATTTAAATAAATATTTACTCATATTCAGAACTGTTAAGATGTAAAAATCTACTAATATGGCCCTTAAAACTCTTCAACGCATATTCATCTTCTAAGTGTGCCCTCTGAAGGAAAACACACAGCAGCCAGTATCTCTAAAGTACCAGGATGATCATATATTAAGCATGGTCATAGTGACAACTGTGTCTAATCAGAGATGAGCAGGTGGCAACAGTGAAGTGTCTGCCAGGCACATTAGTTTCAATTCCAACCAACATAACCACAACATTTCAATCTCAGCCAAACAACCACAGCACTGGTGTCTGTTGCTTTAGAGGCATGCAATGCACAACCAAATCTACAGTCATGAATGTTCGGGTTACAGTATCTTTTACTTTCTCTTTCTAGAATGCATCACACACACACATATCTTATGCACCTGTTTTGCATGCTTTAATGTGAACATGTGAACATGCTGTAATATGAGACACCATGCATGCAAGTTGGATGTCCTTTGTTCAGTTCTTTGTTTTGGAGCCAGAGAGACAGCAGAGAATGTTTTTGTGAATATAGATATTGTGCAATATTGCACTGTTTTCTTTTCTGTTTGTAAAGGAGAGAGTGAATCTTGCTTTAGAGGCATGCAATGCACAACCAAATCTACAGTCATGAATGTTCGGGTTACAGTATCTTTTACTTTCTCTTTCTAGAATGCATCACACACACACATATCTTATGCACCTGTTTTGCATGCTTTAATGTGAACATGTGAACATGCTGTAATATGAGACACCATGCATGCAAGTTGGATGTCCTTTGTTCAGTTACTTTGTTTTGGAGCCAGAGAGACAGCAGAGAATGTTTTTGTGAATATAGATATTGTGCAATATTGCACTGTTTTCTTTTGTGTTTGTAAAGGAGAGAGTGAATCAAAATGGACCTACAACATATTACAGAAAAATTATATTATGCACAACTGTTTTCTCATGACAGTAACTGTTTTAGTACTTCATTGTGGTACTAACAGGCACTGGACTAAACCTAATTCTTCCTTCATTTCACAGTAATTCTTATGTGTCTCCTGTTGGTTTAGTTGTGCAAGGTACTAAGAGATGGGTCAAAAAGAAAAAAATACACTTTTTCATTTAACTTCAAGATGATTTGCCATATGTCAGTAAGCCGTATTTTTTGTGAGGACAACGGTATTGTTACTGATTTTGATAAATCACACACGTGTGTTCTTAAAGGCGAAGTGTGTCATTTTTGAGCTACCAAAAAAGAATGGTAAAAATAATGATTGTTTTTAAACAGGTTTTCCAAAATACTCCCCTTGTTTACCATTGGTTGATCTAAATGGGTAGTCCCACTGCCAAACTCACTTCATTACTTGAGTGTGTTTACACAGGAATCAAGCTACATATAGCTGACATCCACTGTAACAAAAAATATATAATTTTTAAAGGGGTCAACTGCCCTTTTTTGTTATTATTATTTTGTACTGTTCTCTGAGGTTTCTGAAAATCCTGCGTTGAATTGTGCCTTGTTTATAAACGAATCTGTGGTATAATGAAGTGAACAAAGGACCAAATTCTTACTGACACGGTCTGGATCTTCATTAAAAATAAAGATCATCCGCTCTTTCCGAATGTTGGGATCAGAAGGAAGGCGATGCAAAGACTGTGTTTGTCCACAACTTGGCACTGCACAGCGTCTTGTTGTTTTCAGAGTCATCTTTATCGTTTGGTTTCTGCATAGACCTGCGTTTGCTTCTCTCGTTATTTACACTGCATGCACGAATCAGTGGGCGGGGCTAAACAGGCAGTGATGTAGGAGCAGTCGTTGATGATCATCTGCGGAGGAGGGATTTAGCAACACTATTACATCATTAAGTGGCACATTCCACAACCTGTCATTTTGGCAGACTGGCTTCAATATAAGCTGTTTTTAGACTAATGAGAAAGTTTTAAGTTCTGACACTTACAAGTAGTGCTGGGCGGTATACCGGTTCATACCGCCCCCCTGATAGATGCATGTTGATTTTATCAGATGATGCCGCGATTATAAATGAGAGTGACTCCTGGTTAACATGTATTAAAAGGGGTCGTGTTTAGTCACTATTTAGTGTGGTATTTTTTGACAATATTCACTCATCATGACAGTAAAATAGGGCATTCTAAGTCAATATACTGCAGTATTTCCTCTCTCAATCAGTAGAAAATATGGTTAATGCATGAAAAAAAAATACCGTCATGTACCGTGAAACCGGTATAATTTTGAAAAATACAGTGATATAAATTTTTCGTCAAACCGCCCAGCACTACTTTCAAGTACAATGACCTCTTATATGGAATTTTGATTTCTTAGTTCATGACCCCTTTAATAGACTGTAAAAATGCTATGCTAAAAAGCTGTTGGTTAATGGTAAGTTCCCTTATATGCGATGAAAAACTGTAATAATTCTAACGGGTCATTTTACAGTAAAGTAAATGTACAGTTTTTTTATGAAAAAAGTGATCTTAAAATTTACAGTGGAAAAAAATGTACATTGACATTTGGCAGAAAATCCTGAAATAACTTTCTTTTCTTTATCAGTTAATTACATTAGGTTTGTTACAACTTATGTTGTTAAATCAATGTTTATTGTATTAATTTAGTGTCATATGTATTACCATGATGGTGGTTTTGTATTTGTGTGCATGACCCTGTGCAACTTTGATATTTACCTCAGTTTGTGGAAAAGCTAATTGTGCTGAGCTTTGATTATACATCACTTGTTTTTTTGGTGATATAAAGGCACAAAATGATATTAGTACTTCAGTAGCTTGGTATATTAACATTATGTCAGTTAGTGAAAAATATGTTGTTCTTTTTGTAACTGTAAATTCAATCTGTGAAAGCTAAAATGCTGCTACCTTATTTTTAAAGGTGAAGTTCTGGCAACTACAGCTGCTGTTTTTTACCATCAATTTCATTGTGTTTTTTTTTTTTTATAAATAGTCGAGAAAGTATTTTAACTACATATTTGAGCTTTAAACATTGTAGGACTTGTACTAAATGGGCAGTTGATAGAAACAAAAAACACAGGTTCCAGGCAGGATGCCCAGTTTTTGCCCTGACTCCCTTCCCCCCTTCTTCCTCCACTCCCTGCCTCTGACTTCCACTTCCTCTCCCAGACCCCCTCCTGCATGGGCTGCCACTTTTCACCAGGAAGACCAAAACCTTTAGATGCTCTGCCAAGAGCAGTCTGTGAAGAGAGACTGTGCATAGTAGTTCTGTCTCTCATGTGCTGGCACATGCCTCCAAAAACATATTTGTACTCAAACACACACTATATGATCCTGTTCTTCAGGGCCTTCTGTTAAGCTACAGTCTGAATCGATTGGGCGGCCCAGACAAAAGCATGATTGCAGCCCTGTCAGGTCTAACTGTGTGAAGAGTGTGGTGTTATGTAATTCCTGAATTCTAATGGGTGGCTTTACATCTGTGCAAATAGCCTGTATCTTTCTGGTGCCGACTTTAATCTTGCCTCACAATTGCAAAAGTCCTCCGAGACAACTAAGTAGAGGGTTCTAAAAATTGCCAGGGTTTAGCTGTAATCTACAATATAATACCGCATTCCATTTTACTGTGTGGAAACAAGTAACTGTATCACGCTGTGTTATGTAAAATAAGTGTTAAATAGTTTCCATTATGGGGATTAGTGTTCTGTAGCCTTTGGTTGGGAATGTGGACCTAATTTACTTGTAATTAGTCTTATCCCAACTAGTGTAACTGTGTTACAGAGCACAGTTTGTTACAAGGCTTGGATAAAATGGTTTTAGTGATTAATCTTAATCAACAGGCATCATTTTAGATAAAAAATAAACTTTGACAGCAAAATGACACCAAATAATATAATAAAAGCGCATGGCACAATTTTTTAATTATTTAAAAGATTACTTTAAAGTAGGGCATAACTAATCATTGTGTTCATATCATTTCTTGCTCCTGTTCGTTATGAAGTAAATTGTAGAACTACTACTGCAAAAAGTTACTGTTAAAGTACGGCAACTAATGGCCAGAAATACACTGTAAATTTATGTTAGAGTACATGAATGGGACAGAGAGAAAAAAAACCCCAACCGTGAACATTATTTATATGATGTACTTTGTCTTATAGATCCTTTTTCCACATATTGTGATATGATTTTTAAGCTTTGCACCTTATTTATTCTCAACAAAACATTGACATTTCCTCCAGACTCATTATTGGATATGTTCCATAACCATTGAAACAAGCCATGTTTTGGATGGACCATATGCTTTTCCTTTTTATTGTGTGGTTAGCTGCCATTGCTGAGAGATTACGCTGACATTTTTTTTCCCAGTGGAAAAAAATGAATTCAGGAGAAGGTTTTAAACCAAACCTTAAAACCAGTATTGGATGTGGCAGGAATTGCAATCAGGCAAATTCTTGCTAAGATGTGATTAAAAAAAAGGGCTGCTGTGGCTTGCTGCTCTGTTTTTATCCTGAGACTTTTCAGGAACAAAGGACTTTTATAGGATTAGATCCCACCAGTTACTTAAAACAATGAAAGGTGGTATTTTAAGGATTGAGGTAAAGGAAATGTTGTGTAATGGCAAGCAGATGTGACAGGAATAAAGGATGGCATGCATGTGGATACATAGGGTGGAAAATGCCATAAAATGAGATTTAGCTGCTCTTACAAGTGAAGTTCAAGTTCATAAACGAGTAACCTCTCATGTTTAGAAAGCTGCTCTATGCATGGTAAGAGCCCAATACAAGAACTTCCGGGCTTTGACTATTAGTGGATGACGTTTGTAATTCCTGCTACAGATAAACTGCGAATAAAAGTATTTGTTATAGCCTTGTAGATTGAAAAGCCTTTCATAAACATTAGACGTGTTATGTATTGATGTTTTGACTGAGTTAATTTAGTTTGGTCTGGTCATGACCACTGTTTGCTTACCATTCCAATGATGTAAACCGTAATCACCCAGAACACACTGCTCTGTTTTTCATTCACTCCTGTTAGATCAAAGTTTCAGACAGCTTTTGAAATTGAGCTCCCTGTAAGAGCAAAATTCAGCACAGTAGTTTTGTGATGTTTTAGTAATGAAATAACACAAAAGGCCAGAAACACACATAAGTACGCAAGTACTTAGATAAGTAGTTTAACTTGTTGATATTTTACTAACGTGATGCTCGTTGAACTGAAAAGAAAAACTAGTTCCATCCCAAATGATGTACTAGACACTGTGCACTAATCAATAGCATGTATAACAATACGTACTCTGTTGTAAATTACATTTAAAATGCACCTGATGTGCTGCTGCTGTTTTTAATACATTTATCTTCCATTTCGTCAGGGAAGATGCGACTTCGAGCTTTCATAGCTTGAAGCATTGCATTCTAGTATTAACATAGAGTATGTTTTGGGCCAATTTGTTCATGAAGAATGACAAAACCAGCATCAGTTCTATTACACTGGAGGGAAGTTTATTTTAGGTTGTCGTGTAGAGTAAGTTTATGGTGTTGTTGTGGGCAGCCTGTGCAGGATATGGTGCTCTCTGGTGTGATTTTATGAATTAAAGTGTGGAGGCTTGGACTTATGAAGTTTAGTTGATAGCTGGGACAGACCGTGAAAGACATAAATGTCCTGTGAGCGTTGAGGCTCACCTTACAGATATGTTGATGCACCTTGTGCCTTATCCTCTGATGAGGGTAAATTATAGACAGGTGCCAATGATTATTCCACCTCTTGCTATGGTGATGTGACTGTCATTGCAGTGACGCTGACAGTGCACTGGATGTTCGGGCCACTTACCAACTAGAGCAGGGGTTTTCAAAGTGTGTGGCACCAGTGCATGTCAAGGGTGGCCCGCAGAGTTGTAAATTAATTAATTAATTAATTAAGGCAGCCCCTTAACCTGCACTGCACTGGAATTTGCTTTAATAAGTGTTAAAGTCAAGTCAAGTCACCTTTATTTATATAGCGCTTTTAACAATACAGATTGTGTCAAAGCAACTTTAAAGCATTAAATAGAAAAATAGTGTGTCAATAATGCAAAATGACAATAGTAAACACTCAATTTTACAGTTAAAGGCAGTTCATCATTGAATTCAATGATGTCATCTAATATTAGCGTAGATGCCATTCTTCTAACGATGTAGCAAGTACATCGTGTGTTATGGGAAGTGTTCCCGGTTCCGGTTGACCTAATTAATGCAGCCTAAAAATCCTTTAACGGATTTGAATATTAGAAGTGTGTTAGTGTGTTATGTGTAAGCCAGGTTAAAGAGATGGGTCTGCCTCCCGAACAATGTTAGGTAGGCAATTCCAGAGTTTGGGCGCTAAATAGGAAAAGGTTCTGCCGCCGGCAGTTGATTTTGATATTCTAGGTATTATCAAATTGCCAGAGTTTTGAGAACGCAACGGACGTGGAGGACTATAATGCAATAAGAGCTTGTTCAAATACTGAGGTGCTAAACCATTCAGGGCTTTATAAGTAATTAGCAAGATTTTAAAATCTATACGATGTTTCATAGGTAGCCAGTGCAGTGTTGACAGAACTAGGCTAATATGGTCATACTTCCTGGTTCTAGTAAGAACTCTAGCTCCTGCATTTTGTACCAGCTGGAGTTTGTTTATTAAGTGTGCAGAACAACCACCCAATAAAGCATTACAATAATCTTAACCTTAAGGTCATGGACGCATGAATTCACGTTTTTGAATTTGACATTGAGAGCATAGGTCGCAATTTAGATATATTTTTGAGATGGAAAAATGCAGATTTACAAATGCTAGAAACGTGAATTTCAAAGGAAAGATTGCTATCAAATAGCACACCTAGGTTCCTAACTGATGACGAAGAATTGACAGAGCAGCCATCAAGTCTTAGAGAGTGTTCTAGGTTATTATATGCAGAGTTTTTAGGTCCTATAATTAACACCTCTGTTTTTTCAGAATTTAGCAGTAAGAAATTACTCATCATCCAGTTTTTTTTATCGACTATGCATTCCGCTAGTTTTTCAAATTGGTATGTTTCGCCGGGCTGTGAAGAAATATAGAGCTGAGTATCATCAGCATAACAGTGAAAGCTAACACTGTGTTTCCTGATGATATCTCCCAAGGGTAACATGTAAAGCGTGAAAAGTAACAGCCCTAGTACTGAACCTTGAGGTACTCCATACTGCACTTGAGATCTATATGATACCTCTTCATTCACTGCTATGAATTGACGGTCAGATAAGTACGATTTGAACCATGCTAATGCACTTCCACTAATGCCAACAAAGTTTTCTAGTCTATTCAAAAGAATGTTGTGGTCAATAGTGTCGAACACAACGTTAAGATCCAGTAGCACTAATAGAGAGATACAATCACGATCAGATGATAAGAGCAGGTAATTTGTAACTAATGAGAGCAGTCTCAGTACTATGATACGGTCTAAATCCTGACTGGAAATCCTCACAGATACCATTTTTCTCTTGGAAGGAATATAATTGTGAGGATACTACCTTTTTTAGTATCTTCGACAGAAAAGGGAGATTCGAGATCGGTCTGTAATTAACTAGTTCTTTGGGGTCAAGTTGTGTTTTTTTTATGAGAGGCTTAATAACAGCCAGTTTGAAGGTTTTGGGGACATATCCTAATGACAATGACGAATTAATAATAGTCAGAAGAGGATCTATGACTTCTGGAAGCACCTCTTTTAGGAGCTTAGATGGAATAGGGTCTAACATACATGTTGTTGGTTTAGATGATTTAACAAGTTTATACAATTCTTCCTGTCCTATAGTAGAGAATGAGTGGAATTGTTAAATAGTTTCCATTATGGGGATTAGTGTTATGTAACCTTTGGTTGGGAATGTGGATATTGGCACCAAATAATATAATAACAGCGCATGACACAATTTTTTAATGATTTACAAGATTACTTTAAAGTAGGGTATAACTAATCGTTTTCATATAATTTATTGCTCCTGTTCATTATGAAGTCAATTGTAGAACTACTACTGTAAATATTACTTTTAAAGTATGGCAACTAATAGCCAGAAAGACACTGTAAATTCATTTTAGTGTACATGAATGGGACAGAGAGAAAAAAACAACAACAAACATGAACATTATTTATGATGTACTTTGTTCTAGAGATCCTTGTTTTTCTTTATCCACATATTGTGATATCGTTTTTAAGCTTTGCACCTTATTTATTCTTAACAAAACATTGACATTTCCTTCAGACTCAATTTTGGATATGTTCCATAACCAATGAAACAAGCCATGTTTTGGATGGACCATATGCTTTTCCTTTTTATTGTGTGGTTAGCTGCCATTGCTGAGAGATTACGCTGACTTTTTTTTTTCCAGTGAAATAAATGTCAGGAGTCAGGAGAAGGTTTTAAACCAAACTTTAAAACCAGTATCGGATGTGGCGGGAATTACAACCAGGCAAATTCTTGCCAAGACATGATTAAAAAAAGGCTGCTGTGGCTTGCTGCTCTGTTTTTATCCATGAGAGTTTTCAGGAACAAAGGACTTTTGTAGGATTAGATCCCACTGGTTACTTAAAACAATGAACAGTGGTATTTTAAGGATTGAGGTAAAGGAAATGTTGTGTAATGGCAAGCAGATGTGACAGGAATAAAGGATGGCATGTATGTGGATACATAGGGTGGAAAATGCTATAAAGTGAGATTTAGCTGCTCTTACAAGTCAAGTTCAAGTTCATAAACGAGTAACCTCTCATGTTTAGAAAGCTGCTCTATGCATGGTAAGGGCCCAACACAAGAACTTCCGGGCTTTGACTATTAGTGGATGAGGTTTGTAATTCCTGCTACAGATAAACTGCGAATAAAAGTATTTGCTATAGCCCTGTAGATTTGCCCCTTAACCTGCACTGCACTGGAATTTACTTTTTTGGTGCAAATTATTTAATTTATCTACATATATGCTGTTTGATAGCAGAAAAACCTTAAGATTCAATCTCTGAAATCCGTTTTTCAATCAATACATTACAGTGGAAATAATACTTTAAAAAAAGTAAAAGAAGCAGGTTTTTGGACAAGAGATGTCATTGTTTCCGCTAATCCGTTTGCGATCAGATCCTTTTAAAATGGTAAACTCCTAGAAAGTTTTTAGTGCAAGGATCCAGTAAGTGAATGCATTCAAGCAGTCAATTCAAAACAGCACTAATGCAAAGAAAACCCGGACGATTACATCAGAGATGGCGGAGAGAACGGTGACTCAAATCCAGATTTCAGTAAATTATTCATTTCAGCGTGTATTTGGCTTCAAAGCACAACCTCTCTCGTATTCTGTAATTGTTTCGGAGCAGCCCAAGCTGTTTCTGATTGTGTGAAATGTGTGTGAAATGCAAACTGAACGGCAGCTCAAATCACCCAACTGATGCATGAGCATATGATACGCAAACTACATCTCTTAGATAAAGAAAACCAGGGTCGCGCTAGTAGTAATAGTTTTGATGGATGATGATTGTAATCAAGGTAAAGACAATGGCACAAGAGTTGTACCTTAGGCATGCATGAGTCTGTTATTATTAATGTATGAACAAACTGTGCGTGCACTCTCGGCACACTGTTGCTATAACAGTATTTTTGCATGAACACACTTCAAAATTTTTAAATTCTTCAAAATATGTGTCCTGTGAGTTTTATAATGGATGCTGGCTTGTTCATTTGAACATTCCATTCAAAGAATCAAAGAATCTTAAAAAATGTATCGCTGTTTCCAAAATTAAGCAGCAAAACTGTTTTCAACATTGATAATAATAAGAAATGTTTCTTGAGCACCGAATCAGCATGTTAGTATGATTTCTGAAGGATCATGTGACACTGAGTAATGGCTGCTGAAAATTCAGCTTTGCCATCACGGGAATAAATGACATTTTAGAACATATTCCAATAGAATACAGATATTTAAAATTGTAATAATATTTCACAATATCACTGTTTTAATGTATTTTTGATTTAAAAAAAAAAAAAACAGGCCTGGATTCTCCCAAGGATTTTTCCTCCATTTCTGTCACCAATGGAGTTTGGGTTCCTTGCCACTGTAGTCTTTTGGCTTGCTTAGTTGGGGACACTTAAAGAGGTCATATGATGCTTTTTTAAAGATCATTATTTTGTGACAGGTCTTTGCAGCAAGGCCATGCTTGACCTGCTTTTCAGTGCTGCTCTCTGCTCTTGAAAAGCATATATGAAGAACTTGAGCTTAGAGGAAAAACAGCTTATGATAATGTCTTGAAATAGAAACAAGTGTTGCTTATGAGCCTTTTTCTCAATCTCCCTGGTGTGTTGTACCTTATCAGCAATCTAATAGATGTTCGTCATTACCTCAGTCTGTGAGAAGGAATGTGTTATGTGAAAGCGTAACTGAAATCTGTACTGGAGCCGTGACTTATCCTCTTACAGGGGCTTGTTTCTGGAACATTCTGTGTGTGTGATCTCATATTACATCAGGAAAATAACAAAGTCGAACACTTGTGCTACAACAGGTTTGGTATTGATGTGAAACTTTAACCTGAATTTGAAATAATGCTCTAAAGCTCACAATGTTGTGCGCTAAATCAAGCTTTGTTTGGCAGTTCGCTAAATCATAAGTTGCTTACATGACTCAATAGGTGGTGTGCGAAATGCTGCAGTTGCTATTTTTGTACATAAGCCTGTTGTGTGGTAAAAACTCTAGTGAACTGATTAATTGTTGAGTAAGTGTGCTGGTCATGGCACATGCAAGATTGACATTCAGACTGACATTCTGGGTTGAGTCTTGCTTGCAACATTCCCTTTTCCCATTCCATTACAAGTAGCTACATTTGCACAGATTTATGGTGTTTAAGGAATATATGAAAATGTGAACTTACTACAAGTTTACGACTGTAATTTTAATAAATGGAGCACTACAACGACTTACCCTATTGTTCATTTGCAGGCGAAGACTAATATCCCAGCGTTCCTCACTGGAGACTCTGGAGGATATTGAGGAGAACGCCCCTCTACGCAGGTATTACCAGTAGGACCATAATTGTTCTCTGCAGAAACAGAGACATTACTTCGTACATGGGTGATTCTGACAGATTGTGATCAATTATTGCTTGGGTAGCCCATGTAATTGTTCATTCAGATAACATTGTGTAAACTTTTTTAATTTAAAAGTGATATATTAAAAGTAATTTTAGTGCTGTTCAGTATGATTTCGCACATAGTTTGTTTAACACAATTGTTTTATTTACTCTTTAACAAGACTGGTCTCTTCAGACATAGTCTGGTTTACTAGTGCTTGAAGTTAGTTACACTAGGATAAAGACTAGGATTTTTAAAGAGGAAAGAACAACAGCAAGAAGTGTAAGAAAAACACATGAAGTCAGAAGTCAAGTTAAATTCATTTTAGATAGCACTTTTCACAATACACATTGTTTCAAAGCAGCTTTACAGCTTGAATTTTTTACAATGAAATGTATAGAATATCTCATGCTTTCTAGTCATGTGTGACCCTGGACCACAAAACCAGTCATAAGGGTCAATTTTACGAAATTGAGATTTATACATCATCTGAAAGCTGAATACATAAGCTTTCCATTGATGTATGGTTTGTTATGATAGGACATATGATTACATTATGATATGATATTTGGCCGAGATACAACTATTTGAAAATCTGGAATCTGAGGGTGCAAAAAAAATCCAAATATTGAGAAAATCGCCTTTAAAGTTGACCAAATGAAGTTCTTAGCAATGCATATTACTAATCAAAAATTAAGTTTTGATATAGGAATATCAATAGGAAATTTACAAAATGTCTTCATGGAACATGATCTTTACTTAATGTCCTAATTGATATAATGATTATATATGATTATATATGATTTTTGGCATAAAAGAAAAATCAATAATTTTGACCCATACAATGTATTTTTGGCTATTGCTACAAATATACCCCAGCAACTTAAGACTGGTTTTGTGGTCCAGGGTCACATATAGTTTTAGATTTAGCAGATTAGCTGAGATTTGCCATATAGTGTATATATATATTGCCATTATAATATCAGTATTGTTTCTTTAATGAACAGCATTGATGCTGCTTTGTTTCATCTAGATGCCGAACTTTATCTGGTTCACCCCGACCAAAGAGTTTTAAGAAGGTCCACTTCATCAAAAACATAAGACAACATGATATGCGCAATGGAAGGTATGCTCACATCTACCCAACAGCCCACACACAGACATCTCGCAGAGAACAGTACCCACACGTCAAGTGTTTCAGCAAAAGACTCCCCCTGAATTTATTCATAGATTTTCCTGCTTCTCAGGTTTTTATTTATTTATTGAATTTTTTAATGAATTAATGTATTTATTTATAACTTTTGAAATTCGATTTGCAAAATGATTTCCCTTTTTGATGGAATTTCCCCAGTATAAATGTGAATATTGCAACCACCATATTTCTTCCAGTTTTATAAGGTTGTGCCGTTTGAATATATCATACATTTTCTTTTCGTTTCTTTTTAAAAACATGGTTGTAGAAACTGGAAAAGGCAAGGATGTTTTTTGTTACTTCCATGCAAATGTTCATCAGTGTGTGTTTGTAATATTTTTATTCCTAAATGACCCACTGGTCTTTTAAATTGATAGTAGGAGACAGAGCAGACACTCTCTGAAACCCAAATATTTGAGGCATGTTATTAGTGTTTTGTTTGTTTGGTTTTTTGTTTATATATATATATATATATATATATATATAATTGATTATAGAGTGCTAGCCAGCTAGCTCTCTTTTATCTGAATGGGTGTTTTGGAAAACAAGAGGTCGTGACCAGCATCGTTTTTCCTTTAGGCTTTTGAGAAAATCCATAAAATACACACATTTGCAGTCTTCCAATGAAGACGCTGACGTTTGTTTTGTAAAGCTAACTGCAGTGTTTGATGTGTCAGAAAGCAGGACAATGTTTTTTTTGGTTTGTTTTTTTTGGCTGTACTTTGATCCAACATTTTGTGCTTATTATTTTGTGCTTTAGATCAGCTATTAGCAATCAATGAACTTCTGAAGAAAATATAAGAACTTGAAAGGCCTTGGCAGAATATTCCATTCTTAAATCCTTTGTTTGTAAACTTGTTTGGTTCTCAGTGGTCTCAGTCAGGTTTGAATTTACTTCAAAGATTGTTTTTATAAGCAATTTGCCTTTCTTTTTGTTTTCTTTTCGTCTTTGTTGCATATTCTCTCGGATACATTCCCACAATATTTATATGACATACTATTTCATATCAGTTATTTACTGTGTATCTCTTCATCTTTGCCTGTGGTCCTGACCTCTATATTGACAGAGTTCACTTCAATTAGTTTATGTATCATTTTGTCTTTATAGGATAGTCCTTATCAGTGGCAGAAGATCCTTCTATAGTGTTTTTTCTGTCCTGCCCTATCGAGATTGTAGCCAAACAGGGTATGTATTCTTCAGCATGTAAATGTTCTCTTCATCATCATCCTTTTTGTCCCATCACTTTTCCCATCCTCCCATTTCATTTTATTATGATTTTTTTCTGGCCATTAGGAACGGGTCCAAAAATACACATTTAGTGTCCTTCTCTTAAGTATTTTTTTTTTTTTTTACCTATTATTTGACACATTTCATTACACCAAATACACAAAATAATGTTCTTTTTAGCAGCATCATATGACCCCTTTAATAAAATGTCCTCAATTATTAAGTAGTTTTTAGACCCTGTGCACAGATCATTTGGATAATTTTTGTATCATGCATAGCTGTCCAGATTTTTGGTAGTAGGTGTGTAATTTCAGTTCACAGAGACTGACCAACAAGCTTGAACATGCTTTACAGAGACCTCACCCTTGACTGTACTGCTGTTTTTCATTTTTATTTCTATTAATAATTTTTTTTTTAGAACAGGCTTTTTTATTTTCCTGGATCTGCAGCTGTACAGCTATTTTTTATATTTAACAAACTTTTCATCTACCTTGATATCTAACTTCTAATGGGACGTTTTTCTTACCTATGCATTGGCATTGCCTGCTTTCCCATTGTTTAAGGCTGAAGCTTGCAGTTTATTTCTGTAATATATTAAATGGTTTCTCCTATCACAGTTTAATATGCAGAGACAGCTGTAAATAAGCCGTTTGTTGTGAGAGCTACAAATGTATGCTTGTTTAAATATACTGAACAACCACTGCTCAGCTAATGGTGTAAATTTGAGGCAGAAACTTGTTAGAAAACAGCTATTTTGCACTTCCATTTATATTAGTGATTGCACATTTCAGCTTTAAAGTGTAAAGTTGAGGCCTACTTAAATTTCTCTTTACAGAGTAAAAATTCAACTTGCTTTGAGCATATGAGTGGAGACTCTTGTTGGCTTGTTTTTAATGATAGTAGCTTGAGGGAATCTCAATCATTGGATTTATTACTATGTGAGATTAGACTCTATGGGGGAAGGTGTAGACCTTGAGTCCTGCTGTATCTGTATCCGTATACTTTTTATTAGTAATGAATTACTACTGAACGGCTAGATGTTGCACTGTTTCTTTTCATAACTCTATTCACTACAAAAAAAAATTGTTAATATTAATGGTTTAACAGATACAGCATGCAAATAATTTGCGATACAAATTGTGAAACTGTATATTAACTGGACAAAGGGCAGCATTAAATCTATTCAAACATCCTTTTTATGGCTACACTTGCATTTATTGAGGTACTATGGAAAGTTGATACAAGCCTTGTAGAGATAAAAGCCTCTTTGTATTATGGTATATGGATAAATTCAATGCAGTCCAAAAGTCCAAAAGTGAAAATGCATTAGTTTGCATTATTCTAATTTAATATGAACAAAGTATATTGTTGGCATGACGATTTTTAAGTTAGATTAAAAAATGAACATGAATGTCAAAACGGTTTTTGGTTAGTCCATCTTTTGTTTCAGTGGCAGCAGAGCTGAGGTGAGCTTCATTTATTGGTTCATGTTGTCCATCATGATTTGTTAATAATATTCCAATTGAAGAAAGGAAATCTGACTTTTTGTACAAAGGGTTAACATGGTGAAAAACTGATTTGTACTTTTTGATTAGAATGTAGGCAAATTTGCGTATTAAATTTGACCTTGAAATGCTGAATGCGTCTTTGTTTTCAATGCGGTCTCCAACATTTGGACCCCCTGCAAAAAAAATAAGAAATCAGGAAGGGGGCCAACACTGTTTCACACCACTGTATATAGTATTATATAACTGAGCCTGCTTAGTTATGCATTCAATATGATGAATAGCGAGATTCAGCATGATTTATTCGATTGATGTTTTGGCTTGGCTGATTGGCAGTAAAGTGCACAGAATTGACAGAACAATCTAAGTGGGGTTGTCCTGGATATAGTGCCAAGTTTATGGACATGTTCTGCATGCATCAGCGCCGCCAGTGGCCGAGGAGTGTTAGATGCTCGTGTATTCCTGATTGAGTGCTAAAAAACTAAAACATACACATGTTTTATGTCAGCAGACTGAAGGAACGAGTCAGGTGAGTTGATAATTAGCTATGGGACGGCCGAGAGTGTGTCTCATCCACAGTGGATCTAGGAGTTGCCATGGACTCCTCCTGAAAATCTGGTTTTGTTTTTAAATATTTATATAAAAACTCTCAAGGGCACCTGTTCCTGTTAGTTCTTGCCTAATGCTTTTCCATTCACCATCAAGCTGTTTGAAGGGCTCCTGTGCTTTATTACCTATAACTGCTGTCTATCCTCAGGGGATCTGAGATTATTGATGCATCACTAAACATCTCACAAATACTCTGTGCTAATGCGAAGTTCTGTCTGTTATCTACTAATAAGACGCTGCTTCTAAGTCTGCACATGAATATGTTAGCTATGCTTTTTAAAATTTCGTTATAAGGTATACAAGCTTCCATATTAAAGTGGCCACTGTGCCTGGTTAGTTGGTCTTTCACTTCAGTGTTTAATTTTGTGTTTTGTTTCTCCTCGCTAGTAATGCTTTATGCATTGACAAAATGTCAACCTTATTTACAGATGCTCTAGATAATATTGTTTGCACTTCTGCTTCACATCATCACATGCCAAATAATCCCTAAATCCTCTAGAATACTGCAAACAAATCATGATGTTAGTAGAATTGATTTAGATAAATAAGTTGCATCAACGAGCAAAACTTGTTGAATGACTAAAACACTTTTGATGTTACAGTTAGTACATAACTGTGACTTCTGGGTGCTACTTAGTTTTGTAGACACTTGTTTGTTTGTTTTTTGAGCTATGTGAAGGTAACAGAAGGCTAAAGAGTGTTAACGAATATTTTAAGTAACCATACTGCAGTGTTCTTTTAGTATAATTGATTTCTCATAGTGTTTGTTAATATTTTAAATTCGATTTTATTTTCTGTTTTCATTTTAATTGTAAAGTTTTAGTAATTTTTTTTAATTAATTTTGTCATTTTTATTAGTTCTTTTTAAAATATATCTGCATGGTTATTATTAGGGATGTAACGATTAACCGCGAGCCGTTGAAAATCGATTCAAATATGTGATGATTCAAATGAGATGCTAAACAAATCGCGATTCAATTAGGGGTAGGAGTTTATATGAATGAATGTCTGAGGGGAACTTACTGTCTTTTAGAAAAGTTTAGATGGTATTTTTTCTTTTCCTCTTGCCTCTGTATAACACATATTAAAGTTCACAAGTGCAGCGCTGCTTTGTTTACAGCGGAAACCAAGGAAACGCTTTAAGCGCCACCTGCTGGCAGAGAGTGAATCTGCATCTCATTCAGCTCGTCTGCTGTTTTTGTTATTTACATTTACATTATATTTAAATGTTGTTATTTAGCAGACGCTTTTATCCAAAGCGACTTATAAATGAGGACAATAGAAGCAATCAAAACCAACAAAAGGGCAATAATATGCAAGTGCTATATTAGTATATTATAGTGTTATATTTTAATTTCACAAAGCAACGTGCAGCATTTTGTCCAAGCAATAATTAAAGGACACATTTAATTTATAATTTGTCTTAAATCTCTTTTTTTTTTTTTTAAATCGTGAATCGAACCGTGAAAGCAAAATCGTAGATTGAATCGAATTGCGAGTTGAGTTACATCGTTGCATCCGTAGTTATTATTATTGTTGTTGTTTTAATTATTTTAGTACTTCAGCTTAATCTTATATTATTTCCGCTAGTTGGCAAGACAACATTTCTCATTTTCCTTTATTTTTAATATTTTATTTTATTTCAGTTAATCTTAATTTAGTTTAAATTATGAATTTGTTATGGTTTTAACTTATAGTTGATGATAATAACCCTCATATCATGAATGGAACCTGTCATAATGGTTTGCAATTTAACACAGCTATGATGCAATCTTAAAAACAGCATCTTACATTCCTGTCGGTTTTTGGACCCTGGAAACAACCGATATATGCTATATTAGCCATCCATCCATCCATTCGCCTTGATTCTTAGGGCATGAGACAATAATATTGCATTTCATTTTTTACCTAATTTCTTTGTTGTTGTACCAGTTTGATTTTATGATGCATTATTTATACATGTATTTAATAAGGTAAATGGCATTTATCAAATTAGAGATCATTGTCTAAGTGTATAAAAATGATAATAGAATAAACACTGTTGTGTATAGGATTTGTAAGTGTATAAGATTTGGTTTAAAAACAACACCAGTTTTCTTCCTCTTAAAACCATACATTTAAAATGTTACATGTAATTTTGAATACTTCTGAAGCTGAATTCAAAATAATACAGCCAAGCAGTGAGCACAGCAGGTTATTGTGGCAAATGGTGTAGCAGCAGGTTAAGCATGTTTGCCAATGCAGACTGCTGTCTATGGAGGGGCTTCTGAGATGTTCTCTTGCCCCAGCAGGGATGTGAAGGCAGAAAGCGGACGCCAGCGACACCCCTCGGGTGGCATGAGTGCCAAGGAGATGGTGATCGGTCTGGAGGGTGTTGAATTGGGTGCAGATGGCAAGGTGAGTCTACAAATTATTTCTTTTTTTATTTGTTTAGTGTTGTTAATTACAGATATTTTACTTTTTTTATGACAATATCTGTACAATCTCTGTTTTCACCTTCCTTTCTCTTTGTATATACATTTTTTGGCTAGTATACATTTTCTCCAGTGTTATGAAACCTCGATGAGTATATTGACTACAGTTTCTGTAAATCTCCTCACAGACCGTGTCATACACACAGTTCCTGTATCCAACCAATGTCCTGGGTTGTCGAAACACCATCGACTCCACGTCGTCTTTCTCTCAGTCTCGCAATGCCAGCCACCGCAGCCTCAGCCTGGCACGTGCCAACAGTAACCAGAGTAGCCTTGATACCGGTGCGTGTGCCAGCAACTTGTCATGGCTCTTTCATTTTCCCTCAATCTCCCTAATATGTCCTGACAAGGGGCCGCTTGTTTGGTTTTAATGAGCATTTTGGGTAAGACCTCTGTTTAATAATGTGTTATTTATTAAGCTGCCTTGAACAAGGTCATGAACTTCTTGATACAAAATGCTTACCATATAATTGTTACATACTGCTGTTCTTAATGTAGAACTGCATATTTATTAAGTAGTATATTTGTTTCGAGTACTAAGCGATCTCAGGACATGTAAAATCTGTTTATTTGTCCTCTCTTTTCTCATAGGGAATGAACTGGGAGATTTCAGGGAGTACGACCCAAATCTTCTGGATGACCCGCAATGGCCATGTGGAAAGCACAAAAGAGTGCTTATCTTTCCTTCATACATGGTGAGTTATCACGTAGTACAATGCAAGAATTGACCGATTCACAAGTGATTTGTTTCCAATCTGTATGTATTTAGTGGCAAATTGCTCTTTTGTTGCAAAAGTTTTGATTAAATATTATGATCCCCTTGCAACAGACCCCTTTCTATATTTTTGATGTATAAAGACCCATTTATGCAGTTTAGAAAAAATAAATGTTATGTTATTTGTACTAAAGCTAAAGTGGATTAATAGTACAAAAATAATAAAATATTTACTTGAGATTAAATTGACAGCATGTTTTTTTTTACCTACTGTTAATGTAATCTGTAGTGTTTAAACCTGAACAGAAACTTTTTTTTTTTAAATTCATATTTTTATTATTTTTAAAATGAATAGTGCTCTAAAGCAGGGTTTAAAAAAGTAATAAATATTTTAATTTGACAGCCATAAAAAATACACTTATTATTAATAAGAGAAAAAATATATATTTAAAGTTTTATTTTTATTTTACTTCTTTATTTTCAGATTTTTCTAATCGGGATACATGGAAAATAGAAACAAATGTTGATATAAATTAAGAGTATAGAAATATTACACGAATATGGATACCATCGTGGTCTGTAAAAAGTATGTTTATGTTGGGATGGCTGACTTTTGATCGCGGCATTCGGTATCTTAACAGATCTGAGCACAGTTTGAGACAGCTGAGATCTTATCTGAAACTAGTCTTTTTCTCAAGAGAAAAAAATTGAGAAGCAAGAGATACAAAGTTATTTTATGAGATTTTTCTTTCCTATGGAGTATGTTTTAAAAAAGACAGGTCATGTTACTTGTGTCACTCTTGTGATTTTGACTTTTATTGTTTACTGTTACAGGCACATTTACAGTGTGAACTTAGTCCCTAGTTGTCAGTTAATTAGTAATGAATATTGTGTAGCAGAAATACCAGACTGGTGACCTTGAAAAATGCTTGTCTTACCTCCAAACACTGGAAGAAACACTATGCCTTTGCTTGTCTTCATTATTTATTATTTATTTGTTTTGTATCCTCTCTTTTCTATTGTTGGCAACTGTAATTACTTTTTTCAAATAGCAGCTAGCATCTGAAAGTGATTTTATCATGCTAATACGTAACAGAAGACTATGTTAATTTCCTATTCAGCTCTGTTTTTGTGTTTGCATTGTGTAGTAGACACACGTATTTGAACTCAAAAACGGTTCAGGAGACAGCCTTCCTCTTCCTTCTGTTGGTTATTTAATGCTTGTAGCAATCGCTATTGTGTTTTTTTGAAGGAAAGTTGCCAGCAAGAATGTATAAAGGAATTGCCGTGCAGTTCCCATGCACATTATTTCGGGATAAAAGAACAAGACCCCCGAACATTTGTATCATTATCTCATATGTGCATGCAACAATAAACATCCATTATTTCCCTTCCATGATTGTGTATTTGAAAAATTGGAAGTTATGATTATTATAAGGATTGAAGTGTAACTCTAGAAGCACGATTGAGCATCTGCAAACCATTTCCAGAACAAAACCAATTCCCCATGCTTTGTAACCTTGGCAAATGTTTCAGTGACCAAGTGGAAAACCTGTGTGATATGTGTGTACTCATATGTATGTTTGACAGCCAGTCTTAATCAATATGCACTCTTTATTCCAGACCACAGTCATCGAGTATGTCAAACCCTCTGATCTCAAGAAGAACATGAATGAGACTTTTAAGGAGAAGTTTCCTCATATTCGTCTAACACTGAGCAAGATCAGAAGGTAAAGATGTTGGTATCCAGTTCTTCTTATGATTGTTTTATGTTGGTAAAGCAGTCTACATGCTGAACATTTAACACCAAGTATTAAAATTTTGATGTACACAAAACACTTGCATTACAACAGCAGTTTTTTTTTCACAGCCAAATAACATTTGCATTTTTTTTTTTAAATCTAGATGATACTATGTGACGTAATATTGTTTTGAGATTGGCTGTTGTGAAGAGCCATTTGTTGAGAAACATGGTTTTTAAGCAAAACACAATTTCACAGTCTATTTTTTTATGACACAATATTATTTCTGGAAATGCAAACAATTAGTTTTGATGCTATTTAATGTGGTGTGAAGTTAGGAAGTCAATAATAGAATATTTATAGTTATCAATAACATATTTATAATTTTTTCATGTTTAAATAAACCTGTCAAATAAATCTTTTAAATCAATTTTTTTCAATAAAAAAAAAAATCACACATCTCAGCAGTGTTTTGGAGTAGAATAAAACATAACACTCAAGATGTATTTCTGGTTCAAAATAATTAAAAATGATCCGGCAAATCACATAAATATTACATCATTTTTACATATTCTACAATATCTGAAACAACCACATGTTGTTTCCTGACATCTGCAAACCATTTCCAGAACAAAACCAATTCCCCATGCTTTGTAACCTTGGCAAATGTTTCAGTGACCAAGTGGAAAACCTGTGTGATATGTGTGTACTCATATGTATGTTTGACAGCCAGTCTTAATCAATATGCACTCTTTATTCCAGACCACAGTCATCGAGTATGTCAAACCCTCTGATCTCAAGAAGAACATGAATGAGACTTTTAAGGAGAAGTTTCCTCATATTCGTCTAACACTGAGCAAGATCAGAAGGTAAAGATGTTGGTATCCAGTTCTTCTTATGATTGTTTTATGTTGGTAAAGCAGTCTACATGCTGAACATTTAACACCAAGTATTAAAATTTTGATGTACACAAAACACTTGCATTACAACAGCAGTTTTTTTTTCACAGCCAAATAACATTTGCATTTTTTTTTTAAATCTAGATGATACTATGTGACGTAATATTGTTTTGAGATTGGCTGTTGTGAAGAGCCATTTGTTGAGAAACATGGTTTTTAAGCAAAACACAATTTCACAGTCTATTTTTTTATGACACAATATTATTTCTGGAAATGCAAACAATTAGTTTTGATGCTATTTAATGTGGTGTGAAGTTAGGAAGTCAATAATAGAATATTTATAGTTATCAATAACATATTTATAATTTTTTCATGTTTAAATAAACCTGTCAAATAAATCTTTTAAATAAATTTTTTTCAATAAAAAAAAAAAAATCACACATCTCAGCAGTGTTTTGGAGTAGAATAAAACATAACACTCAAGATGTATTTCTGGTTCAAAATAATTCAAAATGATCCGGCAAATCACATAAATATTACATCATTTTTACATATTCTACAATATATGAAACAACCACATGTTGTTTCCTGACATCACATTGCCAATCCTTGGAAAGCAGTGAAGAAATGAAATAATTATTCAATCAGGATTTAATCCTTAATACAGGTCGTAATACTTTTCAGAGTTAAGAATCAAACCAAACCAATGGCCAAGTTATTCACATGCTGCAAGTGTGAAGACCAAAAACTGTCGCCAGAAAAACAAAGCAGATTGTGCTTTTATAAACCAGCTCTCGATTTCTTATAGGCTGCTAAGCAGAAAGTGTAGAATGAACTGGGTGATATCAAGAGTTTCAGCAAATTGTTTTTGATTTATGCACTGTCCTTTTGTAGAAGAACTTGTGACAAGCTTTTTAAAAATAACTTGAGTACTGATGTGCGTGGCCTTATGTATTGTGTTCTAGCCTGAAGAGAGAGATCCGTAAACTAGCTCAGGAGGAGTGCGGCTATGAGGAGTCCACGGTGGCCATGGCCTTCGTTTACTTTGAGAAGCTGGTGCTCCAGGGTAAACTCAACAAACAGAACCGCAAACTCTGCACGGGGGCCTGCGTCCTCCTCGCAGCCAAGATCGGAGGAGACCTAAAGAAACACGAAGTCAAGCTTCTGATTGATGTGAGATTATCTTTGCACACTGACACACTCCTTACTTGAAGATCCCAAATTGTGGGCTTGCAACCACAGCTACTAAATAGATGTTATTTACTCAACAGTCCTTGAGTTTGATATGTTGTCTCTGAATAACAAACGTAGCTATAATGGCACATCTGGGATTGAAAATAGACAATGTGAGAAAAATGAGCATTCCTTAAAGGGGTCATATGACGTTGTTAAAAAAAAAACATTATTTTGTGTATTTGGTGTAATGAAATGTGTTTGAGTCAGAACAGCCGGCATTGTAGTCTACTCTCCCAGGAAACAGTCCTCGTCCTCCGTAAAATGTGTTGCACACATCTGAATATTTGGTTTGAACTGTTCTGGAACAGTGTTGTAAATACAACTTAACCACTGATTTCTAGTTGTGCCCTCTTTTGGAAGACTAAACAAAGTAGTTTCGCTTTCACAACGAAACACACAGCGTCTCCACGACACGGCGTGGAGAACAATACTATATTGTAAAACAATAGTAGGCAACAATACTACAGCGAGAATCAAAGTTACGCCTTCTTTCTTTGCGTGAACATTTGGGCGGTGTTATGCAAATCTTCCCACACAGTGACGTAGACATGTGGGGGCGTGTTTAAACGAGGCGTTTTAGGAGGGCGTGGACCAGTCTTAACTTTATAAAGAATATCTCTTTGGGTTTGAGACTTTAGTCTTTGCAACTTTAGGGATCTTATCTATTCACGAACAGCTTGTAACACTCCAAAGAGAAAGGAAAACATGAAATAGCATCATATGACCCCTTTAAATCTCATTACTCTGTATTTTTGGATGTTTCTGTGTTGTGTAACAAATGCTGTTATATAACGAGAACTCTGATCTCTTTTAGAAACTGGAGGAGAGGTTTAGGGTGAACCGTCGAGAGCTGATCGCCTTTGAGTTCCCCGTTCTGGTGGCTCTAGAGTTCAACCTACATCTCCCAGAGCATGAAGTCATGCCCCATTATAGACGCCTTCTGCAAAACTCCTAGCGACAGCCCCCATCAGGGGAGTCCTCCTGATCTTCTCACCCCAGAAACCCCCTATGCACATCGCCAACGTCCACTATCATCTCCAGATATTGGAATGAAGATACTATTCCACTGTTCTCTTTTCAGCCAAAGTGACAACTCTATACTGAACGTTTGTTTCCACTGAAAGAAGCTGCATTCTAAAGGGAATACCTTTTCCTGGACTGTTGATTTCTCCGTTTACTGAGGACATTTTTAAGTGTTCATTTGTTTTCCTACTTCCAGGGTTTAAGTGTTAAAGCTCAAGTGTTAAAACGAATAGTGAAAATTCTGTCATCATTTGCTTACCCCCGTTTTATTCTAAACTATTATGCTGTTATTTTTTCCATGAAACACAAAAGGAGAACTTTTGAAGAACCTTCATGCTTGCTCTTTTACGTACATTGACAGTTCATAGTGATGATTGTCAAGCTCCAAAAACAAACCATAAAATCACAGAATTGGTCCATTTAACTTGTGCTCTATGTTCCAAGTCTTCTGAAGCCATATAATAACTTTTTGCAAGGAGAATACTATCATTTCAAAGGGATGGTTTACCAAAAATGAAAATCATTCCAAACCTGAATGACTTTCTTTCTTCTGCAGAACACAACAGAAGATTTTGTCCATACATTTAAAGCCAGTGCGGTCCAAGAAATAGGACCCCATTGACTTCCATTTTTCTTTCCCCCATTGACTTTCAATGTCAACTTTTGTGTCCCAAAGAGAAAGGAAATACATCCAGAATTACGGTCCGCTTAATCATTATTTACTGAAAACTTCCTTCACCAAAATACTGAAGTCTTCATTGTGTTCCATGAAAAAAAAGAACAGTATGCCGGTCGGAACAACGTTGAGTAAAATGAGTCGACATAACGTTTATTGTTTGACTTTTTACAAAAACTGGCCATTTCTATCAAGTTTGGACTGTTTGATTTTGCATTCTTTCCAGAGGTTACAGTATTCCTGTATTTTTCCATTCTTCACATCTTCCTTAATCCCAAAGTTTGACACTCTGCCAAATTTCTCTGCACTCGATCACTCTCGGTTGAAAGCCTTAAAAAATAATCAAATGATCCTGAACTCTCGCAAGTATGTGACTGTTCCTCACTGACATTCTCTTTATGTACTGCAAGTGCACTTTACAGGTCTTGTGTATGGCAGACCTTTATGGCATCTGCAGAAGCTGTAGGTGGAGGGGTTTTCGTCTCATTTCCCATTTAAATTCATTTCAGTCATGCAGCAGTCCCTCTGTTAGTGTAACCACCAAGCAAAAATATGTTGCGGACTGTAACAGTGACCTCTCTAGTGGGACTTTTATACAGTTCTTAAGGGGTACATTGACGTACCCCTGTGGTATTTTTTTTTTTTTTACCTTTCTGTGTTGGCTTTGACAGTTTAGTGGTGTGGCTTGCTGCACTCATGGTTACTGTGTTCGTGCTCTATGTTAGAGTGGATTCTGAGCACATTTGTAGTGCTACACTGTATGAAGCAAGAAGGTCATACCACTGATAATCAACAGCATTTTGCCTAACTAGGCTCAACAGTGGCAGGAAAAAAATCTGTATGACTAATATGCTAAAGGTGTTGACTAATGCATGTACACCAAAGCAGTGTTTGCGTTTGACTTGTAAACGCTTCTTTTGGAAAATATGTTTGATTTGATTAGTTTAAATCCATTTCCTCTGAACCAGATATTTTCTATCACCATTGGTGGTTTAGAATTGTGTGTACGCTGAATTTTCTCTCACAGCGCACAGACTGGGTTACTACATTCATAATCCCGTTTTTAAATGTGTAAAGTGTATAACGTTCACTATGCACTGCTCGGTTCCATAAATCAGTTATAAACAAAAGTTAGAGATTGATGCAAAATAAAATCAGTTGAGATGTATCTAATAGCAGAGGGAGTTAAACACTTTTAGAAGAGTAATGGCAAACTTGCATTTAACCATTTAATTCTAAAATGAATAATGCCTAGAATGTGAAAAGTTATAAAAGAACAAGATTTGGCCTTGTGAAATGCACTTTAGGATTTGTTAGCAAGTGACTGGGATGCCCAGATGAAACATTTGTACAATGCAGATACATTTGTGTAAATATGCTGCTTTGCTTGCTCAATAAAAAGCTACATTTTGAAAATGTTTGCCTTCGGATGTTTGATTTTATGTAAGTTCTGAAGAACGCTTCAATGTAATTAATACACTGATATAACCTTCTAATTTGCTCAGTTAGACCTTTATGTCATTTTAAATATTTAGGTTTGTAACAATGCTTTTTGGCTTCTGCATTTTATGTTTATATGATCTATGTGCCTAATTTAATTCTTTGGTTGTAATCACAAGATAATTTAAAGAAATTATCTAATTTATTATTAGAAGCTGACTTAATTAAAAAGAGAAATATTAATGTGTTATATTGTAAAATACAGATAACAGGCTTTAAACCATGAAAAACAATGCTGGGCTCGTTTTCGTTAAACAGGAAGTGCTGTGTAACGCCATTCTTCATATTTTGACCAAGTGTTGAAACAAACTTTAGAGAAGTTTCCCCATAACACCCCTCTTGGTGATTTTACCATTCATACAGACACCCTCAGCTATCTCACGTCCTTCAGCTGCGCTCGCTCCCCTACAACTTAGAGAACACTCAAGCCTCTGTTTACAGCACTCTGTAGTCTATTATATTGATACAGTGTCAAATAGTCAATACCACAATCTCTTACCCACCAGCTCCTCTTGTTCCTTCTTACCAGGGACCACAAAACTTACTGTATTTTGATGACATTTACACATTTATTTGGCAGTTGCTTTTAAGGTCCAAGAAATAGGACCCCATTGACTTCCATTTTTCTTTCCCCCATTGACTTTCAATGTCAACTTTTGTGTCCCAAAGAGAAAGGAAATACATCCAGAATTACGGTCCGCTTAATCATTATTTACTGAAAACTTCCTTCACCAAAATACTGAAGTCTTCATTGTGTTCCATGAAAAAAAAGAACAGTATGCCGGTCGGAACAACGTTGAGTAAAATGAGTCGACATAACGTTTATTGTTTGACTTTTTACAAAAACTGGCCATTTCTATCAAGTTTGGACTGTTTGATTTTGCATTCTTTCCAGAGGTTACAGTATTCCTGTATTTTTCCATTCTTCACATCTTCCTTAATCCCAAAGTTTGACACTCTTAAGCCTTAAAAAATAATCAAATGATCCTGAACTCTCGCAAGTATGTGACTGTTCCTCGCTGACATTCTCTTTATGTACTGCAAGTGCACTTTACAGGTCTTGTGTATGGCAGACCTTTATGGCATCTGCAGAAGCTGTAGGTGGAGGGGTTTTCGTCTCATTTCCCATTTAAATTCATTTCAGTCATGCAGCAGTCCCTCTGTTAGTGTAACCACCAAGCAAAAATATGTTGCGGACTGTAACAGTGACCTCTCTAGTGGGACTTTTATACAGTTCTTAAGGGGTACATTGACGTACCCCTGTGGTATTTTTTTTTTTTTTACCTTTCTGTGTTGGCTTTGACAGTTTAGTGGTGTGGCTTGCTGCACTCATGGTTACTGTGTTCGTGCTCTATGTTAGAGTGGATTCTGAGCACATTTGTAGTGCTACACTGTATGAAGCAAGAAGGTCATACCACTGATAATCAACAGCATTTTGCCTAACTAGGCTCAACAGTGGCAGGAAAAAAATCTGTATGACTAATATGCTAAAGGTGTTGACTAATGCATGTACACCAAAGCAGTGTTTGCGTTTGACTTGTAAACGCTTCTTTTGGAAAATATGTTTGATTTGATTAGTTTAAATCCATTTCCTCTGAACCAGATATTTTCTATCACCATTGGTGGTTTAGAATTGTGTGTACGCTGAATTTTCTCTCACAGCGCACAGACTGGGTTACTACATTCATAATCCCGTTTTTAAATGTGTAAAGTGTATAACGTTCACTATGCACTGCTCGGTTCCATAAATCAGTTATAAACAAAAGTTAGAGATTGATGCAAAATAAAATCAGTTGAGATGTATCTAATAGCAGAGGGAGTTAAACACTTTTAGAAGAGTAATGGCAAACTTGCATTTAACCATTTAATTCTAAAATGAATAATGCCTAGAATGTGAAAAGTTATAAAAGAACAAGATTTGGCCTTGTGAAATGCACTTTAGGATTTGTTAGCAAGTGACTGGGATGCCCAGATGAAACATTTGTACAATGCAGATACATTTGTGTAAATATGCTGCTTTGCTTGCTCAATAAAAAGCTACATTTTGAAAATGTTTGCCTTCGGATGTTTGATTTTATGTAAGTTCTGAAGAACGCTTCAATGTAATTAATACACTGATATAACCTTCTAATTTGCTCAGTTAGACCTTTATGTCATTTTAAATATTTAGGTTTGTAACAATGCTTTTTGGCTTCTGCATTTTATGTTTATATGATCTATGTGCCTAATTTAATTCTTTGGTTGTAATCACAAGATAATTTAAAGAAATTATCTAATTTATTATTAGAAGCTGACTTAATTAAAAAGAGAAATATTAATGTGTTATATTGTAAAATACAGATAACAGGCTTTAAACCATGAAAAACAATGCTGGGCTCGTTTTCGTTAAACAGGAAGTGCTGTGTAACGCCATTCTTCATCAGCAGTCCCTCTGTTAGTGTAACCACCAAGCAAAAATATGTTGCGGACTGTAACAGTGACCTCTCTAGTGGGACTTTTATACAGTTCTTAAGGGGTACATTGACGTACCCCTGTGGTATTTTTTTTTTTTTTACCTTTCTGTGTTGGCTTTGACAGTTTAGTGGTGTGGCTTGCTGCACTCATGGTTACTGTGTTCGTGCTCTATGTTAGAGTGGATTCTGAGCACATTTGTAGTGCTACACTGTATGAGGCAACATCAGGTCATAACGCTATTTTGCCTAACTAGGCTCAACAGTGGCAGGAAAAAAATCTGTATGACTAATATGCTAAAGGTGTTGACTAATGCATGTACACCAAAGCAGTGTTTGCGTTTGACTTGTAAACGCTTCTTTTGGAAAATATGTTTGATTTGATTAGTTTAAATCCATTTCCTCTGAACCAGATATTTTCTATCACCATTGGTGGTTTAGAATTGTGTGTACGCTGAATTTTCTCTCACAGCGCACAGACTGGGTTACTACATTCATAATCCCGTTTTTAAATGTGTAAAGTGTATAACGTTCACTATGCACTGCTCGGTTCCATAAATCAGTTATAAACAAAAGTTAGAGATTGATGCAAAATAAAATCAGTTGAGATGTATCTAATAGCAGAGGGAGTTAAACACTTTTAGAAGAGTAATGGCAAACTTGCATTTAACCATTTAATTCTAAAATGAATAATGCCTAGAATGTGAAAAGTTATAAAAGAACAAGATTTGGCCTTGTGAAATGCACTTTAGGATTTGTTAGCAAGTGACTGGGATGCCCAGATGAAACATTTGTACAATGCAGATACATTTGTGTAAATATGCTGCTTTGCTTGCTCAATAAAAAGCTACATTTTGAAAATGTTTGCCTTCGGATGTTTGATTTTATGTAAGTTCTGAAGAACGCTTCAATGTAATTAATACACTGATATAACCTTCTTATTTGCTCAGTTAGACCTTTATGTCATTTTAAATATTTAGGTTTGTAACATTGTGAATGCTTTTTGGCTTCTGCATTTTATGTTTATATGATCTATGTGCCTAATTTAATTCTTTGGTTGTAATCACAAGATAATTTAAAGAAATTATCTAATTTATTATTAGAAGCTGACTTAATTAAAAAGAGAAATATTAATGTGTTATATTGTAAAATACAGATAACAGGCTTTAAACCATGAAAAACAATGCTGGGCTCGTTTTCGTTAAACAGGAAGTGCTGTGTAACGCCATTCTTCATATTTTGACCAAGTGTTGAAACAAACTTTAGAGAAGTTTCCCCATAACACCCCTCTTGGTGATTTTACCATTCATACAGACACCCTCAGCTATCTCGCGTCCTTCAGCTGCGCTCGCTCCCCTACAACTTAGAGAACACTCAAGCCTCTGTTTACAGCACTCTGTAGTCTATTATATTGATACAGTGTCAAATAGTCAATACCACAATCTCTTACCCACCAGCTCCTCTTGTTCCTTCTTACCAGGGACCACAAAACTTACTGTATTTTGATGACATTTACACATTTATTTGGCAGTTGCTTTTAACCAAACGGCTCATTTGTAACACCATAATCAATTTGTCAGTTAAATGATTTTAACAGATGCGCAAGTCACAACAGGTGTTTTCTTTAGTGTGACTTGAAAGCCAACTTTACTTAAAGTCCCCATGAAATCAAAATTAAAGTTTTTCTATTGGCTATTTTAAAAAGGGGTGGGGCTGCTTGATATGTCCCGCCCTGTCTTCCTGTTTCAGTTAAAATGACGTCAACACATAGAGTAACTCTGCGTGTTTCTAAGCATTTCAGGGGACCTTTAATAAAGCTAGTTTTTACACATTTGATACTTGCCAAATCTTAATTTTGGTCCCCGCTTCTAACTTCACAAGAATGTTCTACTATTTCACCAAAGTTTTTAACCCCGATATCTGCAGATAACTTAACATCCACCCTGAACTCCACTTCCTCAATACAACTTCTCAAAGCCGAAGCTGTAGTTTTCAGACACTCTCTGTGTAAACTGAGCAAGACTCTGTACAGTGCAGTAGAAGAAACCTGTTGGGTTCTGCTTATTCATGCTCCACAAAGTAAGGAGATTCAGTCAACTGACCGTCTGTACAAGCTCCATTCCCTCTTCATGTGTATCTGTCACATTCCCTCAATGCCTCAAAACAACTTGTGTTTGACCACTGCAAACTCTCAACCGCGCTGACTGCCAGAATCAACTTCAAGACAATGGCAATGGCATTCGTACTTTCAATCCTGTTGAGGTCAAATAGTACACTCAAGCCGATAAATGTACTCGATTATTCTGAATCAACTTGCCACTCTCTCCCATCTGTCCACATGACATTCATCTATGCTAGCAGAACATAGATGACTCACCAGTTATATATTTCACACTCAAACTAAAATCAAAAACACTCTACACAAGTATGCGACAGCAGTCATGAAGGCTTGGCCAGTGCATTGCAAGTGTGTGGCCTTGTTGTGTTAGTGTTGCAGTAACAAAACCCAGCATTCGATGGAAAGCTAAAGTTCCCTTCAAAAGTCTAAGCTATAGTGTCAGGTAACTAAATACCTGTCGAAAATGTAACTTGCTCAGCAATACTCTGCTGAATCTTGCCACGGGAGTAGTTGTCCTAAAAACTGACTGTAGGTGGTCTGCATGGACATCAACAGACTATGATGATGCCAAAAATTGTCAGTCACACCATCCGTGAGATGGAGCAAAATATTCAGGCTTACACTTTCGTATATATTAACATGCACTGTTCTAAATGAGCAACAGCATGTTTGGCGAAGTTGAGCTACAGTCATCTGCTTAGGTCAGGGGTGTCCAACCTTGCTCCTGGAGGGACAGAGTTTATGTCCTGCAGAGTTTAGCTCTAACCAGCCACAACATACTTGCCTGGAAGCTTCTAGTAATCCCAAAGACCTTGATTAGCTGGTGTGTTGATTTAAGACTCGAGCTAAACTCTGTAGAATAGTGGCCCTTCAAGGGCAGGATTTGACACCCCTGGTCTAAGAAATCAAATATTTGAAGGATTAAATACACGTTGTGTGTCACGTCCAATGCCGAAGTTACTTGTAGACCGATTTAACTTGTATACATGCTGGATGAATGGCACACTTCATATGCACTTGGGGTCTTGCTGACTTACAGTGGCTGTTGTGTGCGCATATCCACGAAGTCCACAAGACTGTAGTGAAGGGGTCTCCAACCCTACTCGTGGAGAGCTAGCTTGCTGCAGATGTCAGTTCCAGCCTTGCTCACACACCTGTCTGTAGTTTTCAAGTAACTCTGAAAACCATGATTAGCTGGTTAATGTGTGTTTGATTGGGTTTGGAGCTGAACTCTGCAGTACGGTAGCTCTACAGGAGCAGGGTTGGAGTGCTCAGCTGTAGGGTATGCCATTTATCATTTAAAGTTTCAGAAGCAGGGTTTTCCCCTTTTGTGGCTGTTATGCATCTTCGACCAAACAATCAAAGCTGCATTAAGTCACAAAAGTATGGAGTCAGAGGAACACGAAAAGAGCACAAGGCGTATTATGGGATAGGACCTAAGGTCCTACCATTGCATCAGAGTCTGTTAAGCCCTGTTCACACCAAGAACGATAACTATAAAGATAATGATATTAGCGTCCACACCAGCAAATGATATTTTCTGTTTATTCGAAGCTCACGCACATCTGCCACTTTAAATTCTTGAGCTCATTACAACAGGATGGATTCTGATTGGCTGTCAATTTTTTATCGTTCATCAGCTGGAGAAAAATCGTTTTGAAAGTGATTCCAACGATACCGTTTCTCTGTGCCTTTATCGTTATAGTTGTGGTGTGGACTCTGCTATTCTTTAATATTGAGAACGATTTTTAGAACTTTATCGTTATCTTTATAGTTATCGTCCTTGGTGTGAACGAGCCTTTAGTCCAACTTCTTAAAGGTGCTGTATGTATTTTTTATTTTTTTTAACTGTACTAAAGCATAAAAATACCATAATATATTTGCAGATATTTAGGAAACATGTTAAGTTCACATAATTGTTTCTCCAAAAAATAATGCTACAGCCAGTTATTCGGCTTTGAAATGTGCGTTCCGTGTCGGAATGTCTGTTTTTGTTTTGGTCTGTGTGACTCCGCCCACTACCAGTTTACCCAATAGGGTTTCAACAACCTGGGTTGCCAGTTGCGGAAAATACAGCATATTGCAGCCACTGAAGCCAGCAAACGAACTGGGTCAGAGATAGCAGATTCTACCCAACCTAAAAAGCCTCAGCATCAATCAAAATAGCCCTATGACCAGAGACATATTAAACACAGATAAATCAACTCATCACCTTACACTGTAAGACTCATTACGTAACATTGTCAGTTGCGCTCGTTCCTTATTCCTTGTTCAATATTTTGAATTTGGACTGCAGCACCCATTTCAGCCACTAGCTGTCAATATTACATACTGCACCTTTAAATAACCAGTCTGGTGCAGTGTCAGTTGAATTAATGACATTTTTGAAAATGTGTAGATACAACAATCTTGTCAACCTCACATTTCCTGTTTTCCTGACTAACATTGCTCTTCCCTCACTATTATCTGCACTTTCAAGCAATAGTGCATGTTCTTGACGTTCTGTCTGGTTCTTGAGGCACACCCTTCACACTTGACTTATATTCTTAACTGCACGTTCTGGTAAATGGCACTGAGGAGCATGTTGTAAATTACTTTGGCAAGAAAATGTACATAACACAAATACAAAATTCCACTCGTTTCCTTAAGAATAAAAGCGTTATCACTCATTTTCTCTTTAGCACAAAGGAATAGTGTGTGTGTGTGTGTGGCGTATCTGTCACAATTTGAAGCAAAATACAGTTCTTAGTCAAATGGGAATAAATATCAAGTCACTAATAGTTTGTAATAAGAACTTCAAAGCAACAGCCAAAACATCAGATGGGCTCTGGAAATGTTGTTCCCATAGCTCTGATGCAATAGAGAGAAAAGTTTTCAAGCAGAGAATGAATTCTGACACAGTTCCAAGGTAAACAAGGTCACACCAGTCTCATGCAGCGATAAAAACAAACACGCGGGCCTAACTGCGGACACGGCGTATGTAGCTTAGCCCTCCCCATTCACCAACTAATTCCCCCTTCAGCCCGCAATAAAAGCCCTTTCCTGATTTGAAATTCCTGCATCTTTCCTGGACACGCATTGGTCACCCTCATTGTGGAGAAATATGTGTAATTCGTCAAGGAATGCATGCGTCCGTTCGCTTCCCTTTCAAATGGTCGGAATTTTGGCTGAGGTGGCAATTTATCTCCTTCCTCTGGCTGCGGTGACTCAGTTTTACCCTCTTGGTTCCGCTCCGTGTGCCTTTATAAGGCAGTTTGTAAACAAGGAAGTGCTTGAAAGCATTTTCAATAGGCCTAGTTGAATGTGGCCTTGTGAAGTTTGGCCAGAGGTGGCCCTGAATGAAACGACACACACTCGCTTCCCGGGAAAGCGCTGCAGATGGGCCGACGAATCTGATCCCGGCCTCCTGGACTTGAGATGGCTATCCAGTTCCTTTCTCTCCACTCGTGGCCTGTTCTCCTGTCAAATGACCCCAGTAACTGTGAGCCAATGACGCAAAAAGAAGACACTGAATTCCAGACGCTTATTTATTAATGGCGCTGTGAAATCGTTTGGGCCCCACGTTACAGGTGCCAAGTTCTGGTCCATTTTATTTAGAAGGAGGAAAAGGTACACGAATACGTTTGCCATTTAGTTTTGAATTACTGGTTAAAAATAGATATAAAAATAGAATAGGAAAAATAGAAGGAAATACAAATAAATAATGCCTGGTTTTTAAGTGTATGGATTAAACCTAATAATTGTGGGTAATAATGTTGCCTTTTATATAGCTACTATATTCGGAAGATCAGCAGCGGAGGGGGATTTTTATTTTGATATTTGCAGTTTTCATACTTTATTATTATTATTATATATTTTTTTTTTAAAGAATTAATCCGTTTTTTATTGGACTTTGTTTCCATCTATAGGGCATTTGCAGCACAATTAAAATATAAAAAATATAATATTCAAATATTAAAAATATAAAAAAAGTTTACAAATGGTGGTGCTGTATTGCAAGTAGGGTTATAGCATTTCTTAAGATGATGGGTGTGATTGGTGAACATTGCCTGTGCAAGTGGAACATTTATATAATCAGCTTACGCAGAGGTGAAGTTTATGACTGCGTGTTCCCCTTTAACCCCTAATGAACCACCAATACAAATAACAACGTTCAGAGTGACACCAGACAGTCCCTTTAGTGGCTTTTCAATGTATAAATATAGAAAAGAGAAAGATTGTGTTCATTGTTCTTACAATCATGGCATAATTCCAGGCATTTCTGGAAAGCATGCAAGAATGAATAAAGGGGGGAAAAAAAGATGAGCTGGCTTGAAACTGCAAGGTCAAAGAATTGCCATGGTCAGAAAGTGGGAGGCAGAAGTAAGACTCCTACATCCTTTGGAACAAAACTTAGCACTTTTGTAATGTGAGCTGATTTGGTTCCCTTGTAGAAATACTACTTTTTATACAAAGCAAAACACCACTCTTCCTGACTACTACTGTTGGCTAGTGGGGGTCTCAAAGGGGACAGTTCAAATGCTTGCATAAAAAATGAGAACCCTGTCTTTACTGCCAACCTAAACCAGAGGAAATCAATATTTCATTGTCTCTCCACCACATGGGGCAAGATAGAAACATATTAATAAATCATGAATTGCCAGCTAGTATGACAACACTTTGGAGGCAGTCAGCTCAGGTCAGACACTGCCATAGCTTTTGTACTGTAGGATGTCTAGTATGACTCTTTTATCAGTAGGCCTATTATGTTTGTTTGAACATAATTCTTTTTTTTTCAAAGCCCTTTAATGCTCGTCTGTGTGCACAACAAACTCAAATGTTAAGACAGGTGTCTCATGGTCTCAAGTGTCAAGACAGATTTACTTTTTAATAAAAGAATGCAGAATGGTGCATTTGTAATGTAATTTGTAATCACAGAACTGAGATAAGGATGCGTGTAGAGACGCTGATTCATTTTTTTCTCCGTTTGGCAGTTCAGATGAAAGAGTATGTGGCGCCACCGCTCGGTTAAAATAAAAACAGTAATTCGCCGAGTACTTTGGAATTGACTGCAAAATATTGCTGATAAATCCTTGTGGGACAATGATAATATTTCGGCAACTATGTCATGTGTGCTTTCTATTCTATGTTTAGAATCAAAACTAGCGATGCCAGATTCGAGAATTGCTCGACTAAAATAGTTCATGATTCAGTTTGATTCATTCGGGCAGTCACTCACGCACCTGAATCGTTTGCAGCTTTTCTCACACTGAAATGGTAACTTTATATGCTAAATCAAAATTTTTGTAAAAAAAAACAACAACAAAAAAAAACTCGTTCACGGGCATTTTAACTACATTTTTAACGGCAACTTTAAACAAAATTGAAATGCTGCAGCCGCCCCTGCAACTGCCAATAAAATAAAATTGACAATATATTAAAAGTGCATAAATGTGTATCATTGAAGGTGTTATATTGAACCCGCTTCAATTTTAATCATATGCAAAGTCACTCAAATATCAATCACTTGCAATATTTTCCCCCTTAAAACTCAAATGAGCAGTGTTTATAAGCGTCTACCCTTAAAAAGAAGTTGTATTGAATGTGTACTTATAATGTACTTCAAATCATAAAAGTAGCCTATATACACTCTAAAAAATGCTGGGTTAAAAAGGGACAAACCCAGCTATTGGGTTGTTTTGACCATATGTTTTCATTTAATTGTAACTAACTTGCAATTAAGTGTTTAAAAACATTAAATTCAGTTCACACTTAATTATATTCTTTTGAAGTATATTACTCTGTAATAAAAACTATGCTGAAGTGCACTTGTTTTTCACAAGGGTACAAGTGCAAATTCAGTTCACACTTAATTATATTCTTTTGAAGTATATTACTCTGTAATAAAAACTATGCTGAAGTGCACTTGTTTTTCACAAGGGTGGACACAAGTGCAAAAAAAAAATAAAAAAAAATTTTTTTTTTAAATATAATACAAATTAGTATCTGTATTTTATTTTAAAAAATTCTCAAAATCAAGGACTCTTACCCATAAAGCACAAACTTTACACTGTTAGAACATCCATGAGGTACACATAATTCAACTAAAAAACAAAACAAAACAAACTATGGTTACATTTTCATAAATGTCCATGTTGTCAACCCCTGATCAGTGCATTTTCTTCTATAACATTGGAAAATCATATCATACCTACAGTCCACATCAATCCCAACTTATCTTTGTAAAAAAATAACCATTTATTTATATGCAAACACATTTTTGCCTCAGACACACGTTGATTCAATAGAGTTACCCCCACCACCTTTATGAGGTACAAAACCATTTTAGCAGCCTTTCTAAAGCTACATTGTGTTAGTAAAGAAAATAAGCAGGCAACTCCGGAGGAATGTGAGTTTAAACCAAACTGCAGTGCCGAAGTGTTTGGTTAATTAAACCTCAAACTAGCTTAGTAGTTCAAGTCTCTAAATCAGTGGTTCTCAACCCGCGGCCCGTCACGAATTCAAATGCGGCCCACCATGCTGAACACAATTTTAAAAAATTACTTTCAGTTTTACAATTCATTTTAGTTTTTACATTAATTTAAAAATGTACTAAATAAATATAAGCTAAAGCCTAATGTTTTTATGTAAAATAATTTTGTTTTTCATATATTATTTTCAGACATGAGCAGTACTCACATAGCCTAATTAACGTTACGCATTTAAAGTAACGACCAAGTGGCCAGCGGCAGACAGTGAGCATATGCTTGATCAATTTAGCCTTCTCAAATCATCACGACTTGACTAAAATAAAATCTATAGATATAAAACAGTTCAAGCATATAACAATGTTTAAACGTTAAAACCTAGATAAATGTGCGCTGTATCCAATAGTTTGCGCAGAGAGTGGAAGCTGAAGCACGCTTTGCAGGACATAGAGACGCCAGCGCGATCACTTGCATTTTTTTTCAGTGGATACACCGTCATTTTTGCTCATAAAGGTAAGAGCAATACATCATTCGTAGCTGTAAAGGGTCTACTTTTATTTGTGTGCACTCACAATATCAACAAAACGTTGTGCTTTTATAAAATAAAGAAATCAAACATGATGCGCTTGCTGCCGTCTCTTCTTCAACAGGAGCACTTCACAAAAATGAACCGAAACTCAGCGAATACATGCCTCACAGACATGATAAATATATCTATAGAAAGCTTTAAATTACTACTTAACGAAATAAAACAAATCAAAAACAAAAACTCTTTAATTATAATCATAATCCGTAAAGATGCACTTCTCTCTAAAGGCGCGTCTAATGAAAAGGTGGCGAGTCAGGATCGACAACTTCATCCTTGCGACACCGACTCAGAAAACACTAGTTTATTAGTAAATAATTCAAATATCTCCTTACTGTTTCCCCCTGACGCATTTATGGTAATTACTTTTGCCAATGCTTTGCGGTAAACTTAAGCCTATTGCGTGTATTTGAACGCAGATCTCTTCAGCTGCGCTGACGGCACGCACAATTCATGCTGCTGCTGGACACTAAACACCGTCGAGCCGCTCTTGACAGTATCGGTAGCACGGTCTCGTGTTGTTTCCACCAGCAAGGCAATTTTTTTCATCACTAATTGATGGATGTCTAAAATATAAAAATAAGGAGAAGCCTAAAACAGGCCCGAGGCCCCCGTCATAGTCCGCGTCTGAACTAGAATTTCACAAAATTGGGTGTTATTTATGGGGAGTAGAATTATTTATTTATTTCAATGAATGTAATCGATTATATATCATATTTAGGCTATAATATTATAAATCAGGTTGGTTTGTATTGCTGACGTAATATGTAAATGATATGCGTGCGGCCCGCGAGACTTGCACTTGGACCATAGTGCAGCCCGGTGGAAAAAAAGGTTGAGAACCACTTCTCTAAATATATGCTAGTGCTCCCTTTCTTAGCATGTCAATGCTAATTAATGCAGCACAGCACAACTTCATAAGTAAACATTTTAAAAACATAAACGTTTAATTGTGTACTCTGCAACCCATTTTCCCCAACTTAGTTAATTAGCGAAGACTAAAGTGGTTTTACTGCCTGAAAACCACAGAGTTCAGATAGTAACAGTAAACTGATCTGTGTAACATGTCGTTCTTGTCATAGCATCACAATAAATCAAGAGATTGTCCATCGTGGCTTATTGTCGACAGATCTTTCATTATTTGTCGACAGATTTCTTACATTAATTCTCACCTTTTGTCTTGGTTGGTTTACCACAGTGACTGCTGCGTTGCATGTGGTTGCAACATGTTTTTGATGTTTACACACATTTGAGGGAATGACTGTCATCTTTTCCACATACAGACTCTCCTTACTGTATCATTTCAATACTGAAAAGATCTTCCAAGCCTGTTTTTCAGAGTAGAGTTGTTTTTTTGGTGGATGTTGAAAGAAAAAACTGTGAAAAAGGCCTTCTGTACACCCAAAGGGGGTCCTGAGTTAAGTCTGTTGAAGTGTGTTTCGAAGCATGTAACGTGGGAATGAAAAGCTGGTGCTGTACACTACTGTTCAGCGTCACAGAGCTGTTAGTAGACAAGTTGCTCTCTGTCCGTACCCACAAACCTGTTGTGAGCAGCCACGACTTTGGCTTTATTTACAGATGGGCCTGTGAAAAGAAAGAAAGGGAGAGTCTTTAAAAACTTCTTTTGTGAAATCAAACTAATTTTGATATGGTTTTTATTCCTTTTTTTGCACAATCCAATAATTTGGTTTAGAATACGCTTTGTCCATTTCTGGATTCCCTTATGTCCTGTATTTTGTTTTAACGGTTAAATACAATTTTAGTAATCAAAATCCATGGCTAATTAATTGAAATCATCAAACTTAAAGAAGTAACATCGATTTGTATTATGACAACTCTTGGAAGATTTTAGCATGGCAATGGATATGACAATGTTAAAGTATTTGGTCTTGGCGGAATAGATCTTTGGTTTCCATCTAGAAGTTATGCAGTTTTTAAAACAGTCCTCCATTACGACTGTCATCAGGCTTCTACAACTCTATTTTGGATTAATTACTGTGTTCATAATGTCAATTTCTATTCTGTAGGTGACTGGGACTGTCATCCTCTGGACCCAACTGTGTGGCATGTAAGTATTTCAATCATATATTGCAGTCACGTATCAGTGCCGGCAATGGATAATAGCAGAAACAGAAGTTGTTTGATTACAGCGTTTCTGTAGCTGAACTCACTGAATTGTATGTTCACATATACATGTCATGTCAGCAATGTGTGTTCAGCATTAATGGGACTAAAAAAGCATTGTTCGCTTCCTCACAGCATCCAGTGAGCTGGCAGCCATCCAAAGAGGGAGATCATTTGATTGGCCGGATCACTCTAAGTAAGCGCTCCACCATGCCACGAGAAGCCGGATCCCTGCTGGGTCTGAAGGTGAGCTTGTCAATGGCAGTTTACACTAGCTAATCACATCTTTGTCCGTGTCTTGCACTTGAAGGGATGTACTACACTAAAGGTGTGGTCCCATTTACTGTATTGAAATTTCACAGGCGAACGCAGGACCAGATGTGACAAAATATAGTTAATAATATGGGAATAATGATGATTAAATAAACATCCAAAGCTATTCTGCCAGCTAGCAAACAAACCAGCCCTAAATAACAGCTTTCCTTACAGCTTTTTTCTTTATAATTGAGGTGTAATATTATGCAGAACCGGCTGAGTAGCCAGAATGAGGACCTTGTCCATTGTGGAGCTTCAGTTTTGCTTTATTGCTAAGTTATGAACCTCCACCCACACAGAAGTCACTGCTGAAGAGAGGCTTGCTTTCAGTCTGTTCTGCAAATTTGGGTCAAAGTTCAAAAATTTGAACCCAAAGTGAAATTGGCATAGGGGAATTTCTTTGCCTCCAGAAGTCCATCAGGCGAAATTCTTCATTGCACTGATTCCCATTAAAATGACTGGATTTCATTTGCTAAATTTTGCAATGCTAAAAGTGACTGCACCTTAAAAGGTCCGCTAGATGCCTTTTTCTTGTCATTATTTGGTCTTGTTATGATATATAAAGGTAATAATGACAAGGGTTGTTATAGTTCTATTATGACAACTCTTGGAAGATTTTAGCATGGCAATGGATATGACAATGTTAAAGTATTTGGTCTTGGCGGAATAGATCTGCTACGCTGCTGCTGCTGTTGGTTATTGCTGTTGTAGATTATTGCTGCTGCAAAGCAAGCACAGGAACTTGCTACTGCCAATATATACACTGATACACTGCTGTGAGTATTTAAGACATACTGCTGCTGCACGAAAAGCATATATAATAACCCATAGCAGGTCTATACAGGTGGAGCTGGGGGAGGTGGAGGGTTTCAGAGGAACTCAAAGTGCGCTGAGAACTGCTCTAGTGAATGCTAACTGGCCATTTAAATGTAGAGCAGCAAGCAAATTGGCTGCGTATGCAACATGTACAAATCAGCTTGTGCGGAGTAGTTAAAGTTGTGAATATCTTCAGTTTGCATTAAGGACCCATCAGCCTGCGCCATCTAGAGTTTCATGACAGAACTTGGGATTTATTAAAATCAACAAAATTAAGTTTTTAGAGCCTTACGAAAACAGTTTTATCCCCCCCACCCCCAAATTCTACTTTACCCAAATTCATTTTTTCCCCATTTTAATATGTCTGAATTGAGTTTTAATGGTTTAATTACATTTTTATATTTGTCTAATCAATTGAATAAATAAAACTAACAATTTAATACTTTATTGAAAATTTTTAAAATAATATTAAATGTTTTATTTTTTCAGAAATTGTGCTGTCTGTTTTATTTTTATTTTTTCAGGATTTATGATTTAATGCAAATTTATTATCAAAAACGGTGGTAAATCAAACGAAGGCATAAAATATTAAAAATTATTGTTATATGTAATTAAATAATTCAAACAAAGTGGTTTGAAAAATTATGTATTCCTTAAAAATAAAGTTGTAATAATTTAAATATTATTGTTATTATTATTATTTTAGTAATTATTTTTATATTATTTAATATATTCTTTTAGTTATTATTAATAGTAATATACAGTATCTCATCAGCTTCTCCAAGTTAAAGCGAACTTTTATTTTGGTGGGTTGTCTTGAAGACCTTTGAGTTTCTATGTGTATCTAACGATAGTTTTATCAAGTGAAATGGTGAAACTTTATGTACAGCTCTAATTTAGATTTATTCATCCAAAATGTGACAAATTCTGTGACATTCCACATAATACTGTAAATTTCAGATTTATAACTGGATTCTGAGATTCTGTCCACGTTTCTGCATTGTGGAAATCAAAGGGCCTTTTTTGGGTCCTTTTTTTTTGGGTGCTTCATCCACAAATTCTCAATTTTAGGTGAATGACACAAAAAACTGTGAATGTTAGAACATTGTGATTTACCTGCATAACTGAGTAATACAGGCAGAAAGATGAGGCCGTGAGCGGCTCCTAGCAGGACTATTGAGAGATACATGCGGAAGTAGAAAATCTGGAAGATCTGGGATTTGGACAGGGCGAGAATCAGGATGCCACCAAATTTAGTGAGGGTGATGCCACTGAACACCTGCGGAGTCAGATCAGCATGTTAGAAGGTGATTTATCACGCCCACATTATGTAGCTTAATAACAAGAATATGTTTGTGTACGTCACATTTATACAGCAGTAGCAAACATTACTCACAGAGCTGCCCATGTGTGCCAGCGCCTCCTCTGCCCGCTCAACCCTCGAGCTCCTGGTACTGACAGAGAAAGCCCTCACAATATGACTGCAGAACTCCACCGATATGCCACAACACTGCAAAAAAAAAAACACAACAGGCCAAACAGGTCTTGATAAATAATTACGTATGCAGATTTTGGTTGGTAGCTGTTGAAAACCAACGCAAAGGAAACTGCATTATGCTAAATGGTGTTAGCAAGCACTGCAAATAAAGTGCTTCAGTAACAAATATTATACATTATTGCAGGTTCCAGTCACAAAACTTAAAAAACCCTGTATTACCAATTCCATCAAACACTATTTGTTTTTTAACTCACCATGACAAGGTTGACCAATGAGACCGCGTTGAGGCTGATATCCCACAGCCACATGACTCCAAACATGTTGACCAGGATCATGGCAATGGTGAAGGACACCAGTATTGCCGACCACAGCTCAAAGCCCAAAAGCACCGTAGACACCACAAAGATGGCCGCCAACGACACACCAAGGTTAAAAGCCGTGTCATAGACGATCGTGAGATACTGTTCATAGAAGACGTAGAATATACTGTCCATGGGGGGAAAAAAGGAACAAACAGGTCAGGGGCCATGGCGATTGTTAATTACTGATTACTGACAATTCTAGTATGTATGCGTGTATGTATGCATGTATTTATTAAAAAACAAATATTTAGCATTACCACAATTCCCATACATGTGACTTAAGATAACCGTTACTTATTTTCAAAAAACTTCACTGTCTGGAATCAATGTGTCGAGCTGACAACCATAGTATTTACTTATATAAAATACTACAACTACTACTAAATTTTTTGTATTTCCACAATTACTATTAAAATGATGTAATAAAATAACCCTCTAGAGGTAGTTTAATTAAAAACTTTAAACCTGTAAGGGAAGACACTGTAAGTCTTGTTATGTGGTCCGATGGCCTGCGTGATGTTGTCGGTAAGCTCTCGTGCCATCTTCAAGGCGTCAATGAAGTCCGATGACGTTTTTAAGATGGTGTGATAGCTCATGAAGTAGGTGGCGCCTACGTCAGTGTTGTTCTCTTTGAGATCCACAGCAGTGCTGTATGCAGCATGACCACTGCGCGGGAAAGAAAAGGTGCTATTAGTCAAAACAGAGATTTATAAACTTTTTTGTGAGCTCAACCCACTTTAAGTGGATTAAATTATTCACTTGAAATGCTAAGTGATATTTGAATTAATGTTAACCTTTCCAAAAAACGCTCAAACGATTTGGTCATTGTAACCAACTCATACTCAACATAGGTGTTTCTGGCATACTGGTAAAACCCCGTGTACCCTGAATGCTGAAAATTGCACTGAATCAGAGATTGCAATTTTGGCAAATGCTTGGAATTCTTGCATAAAATACAAATCAGACACAAAACGGATGACTAAATGGATGGTGGACAGGTACTGGATACCTGAGATGTATGGGAAATCTGATCAATGGAAAATATTTAAACTTACCCTTTTCCACACTTGATGTTTGGGTTGTCTGAGAGAAACATGGGGAGGAAGCGCATGAACTCAGTACCATTAGGCCTCTGTTTCCCACTAGGGGTCATAGGTCTGCAGGGAACACAGGTCTTATCCACCACTGATGAAAGAAAACATCGTAATCATTAAAAACACACACACACACACACACACACACACACACAAAACAACGACAACAAAAAAACAAGATACACGATATAAGGCTTCAAAACAATAGTTCACCCCAAAATACAAATTCTGTCATCACCTTTTGAGTTTTAGAAAAGTCAAACCGGTTTGGAATTGTGCGTGAATTTTCATTTTTGGGTTAACTTTCCCTTTTAAAAAACCATGCCATCATGACACAATTTCCATTCAATTATATTTGCAAAGAGTAGGTTCAAAGACCCAAGAATAGTGTGATCGTCACAGTGGCAACTGAAGTAAAAATTTCAAACAACCACCAAAACAAACAGCACCCTGGATAAAAGTCCCCTGGGGCAGTGGCTCTGTTGATTTGGTGGATAATGGTTTACCTGAAGCATTGCAGAACGCTCCGGTGCTGTTATAATATCTGCAGCAGGAGGACTGTGGCTTCACCCAGTCAAAGTAGTCATCCAGCCAGGACGATGGAACGTTGCTGATCTTACTACTAAAATTACAAGACAAAATATTGCTATATTGATCTGACAGAAGTTATTCAAAAACTGAAAGCAGGTGGTAAAGTCGCCAACTTTTCTGGGAATTTCTCACAGTAAATCGTTTTCCTCACAGAAAATGTGTCAAAAAGTGACACTCACTAATTATTCAAGAGAGATGCGGTATAAATTTGCTGGACTAGAGAGTTGCTGTTGCAGCCCACTCCGCCACACACCGCATTCTGACCCTCAGGTGCTTTGTAGTCATGTCCGTCCTCTACCACAAAGTAAACTGGCGGACCAGTGTGCAGGTACTCACTCAGATTCCCAAAATAATCCAGCACATAGGAGTCCTGTGATAAGGACACAGTAAAGATTTATGTATACAATGACCCCTTTCAGATTCTTTAGAATGCAAATGTGTGTGAAAGGTGTGAATAGGTATATACGCACATCAGGCATGGCCAATCTCTGATCAAGTCCAATCTCCACTTTATTAACAACAGCTATGCTAAATGACAGCATTCCCACAAACACAGCAACCTGCAGATGAAAAAAAAAGAGAATTAAAAGTTATGAAAAAGCCTATTTGTACATAATTTCCATGTTTATGTAGCTAAAATGCAAGATTTGGTTTTTAAAAAGCCTTTTTCCAAAAGGTACATCTGGAAAAAGGGGGGTCGTCTTATAATCAGGGTCGTCTTATATTCGGGCCAATACGGTACTTTATATTATAATATTTATTCATAATGCATTCAAGTGTTATTTAAAAAAAATTAGATTAATACTTTTTCGGTTTCGTCTTGTTTCTTTACACTTACCACCAGAGGGCGCACCCAACCTTTCAAGATGAAAGGAGCGTATATCTTCTTAAAAAAGCGGAACAGACAACCTTCTGATTTTTCCTGCTGTCCATCGGACAATTTCACACAGCATAATATATCTGGACGATTTGCCTGGGAAGGAAGGAAGGAAGGAAGGAAGGAAGGAGGGAGGGAGGGAGGGAGGGAGTGAAGGAAGAAACACAAAAAGAAAGAGAAAAAAGAACTTAAGCCACATATCTTAAGCATCTCAAATCATTACATATTGATTCAAAAATGCTGCTTAATAAAACTACAGTTGGTAATCACTGTTTTAAGTGTATTAAAAGCTAAACATGCTAAGTTCTCAAAAAGTTTGTTACTTATTAAACATAGGTTGCTGTGAATGATCATTTAATATTAAACCCTCTTCATATCTCACTTTTTTCAGTTCCTCTAATTCTATAATCTCCTACAGGTAGTACTGGTGTGACCTTTGACCTCTCACCTCTTGTCTCCTGATGTCCAGGCCCAGAAGAGACACAAAGCAGGTGATCTGCAGGAGGAAGTCAATAAAGACGGCCAGACCAGCGAATAGAGAGAACGTCCTCACTGCAGGCATGCTAGACAGAGCACCTGGAGACATATGTAAATATGAAAACTATTGTCATCTGGAAAGGGAAATAAGAATCAAACGATCTATGGTAGGTCTCACTTTATGAGAGCTCCTTTTTTTTTGGGCCTGATATTGCACTGCAGTATCATATTCTGTGTCCAAACACTTTTTATACATTTTATACCGATACTTCCACAGGAAAGCATTTAAAACGCATCCCTACTTAGGGAAAATAATAATAATAAAGAAAACATAAAAAAATATATATATAAATTATGTATAAATATATATATTTTTTTATTTTTTTATTATTTTTAACACCATGTCAACAGCAAAGCTTCATGGAGATGAATGATAAAAAAAATAAAAAAAAGTTTAAATGCATCACACATCTCTGAGTAAAAACTGTGCAATCCAGTAACATGTTTTACAGTCATAAGAGTTTGACAAGGAAAGCATGATGGTGGTTCTTCACCTCTTAATAAAATGTGTAAATCTTGATATAAAAGGCACCTAGTAAAAACAACTTGACCATACTTAGATTTGAAATAATTATTAAAAAAAACACTTTATTATACTAGGATTTATATTAATGGTTCATAACTTACTGCAGAGGCATTCATTCCATTTCATCTACCATTTGTAGAGTTAATTTACTGGACTAAGGTTGACATACCTAAAAAGAAAGCAACTGTCTCAGAGAATGAAGAGAGGAACATGCTGGGAGCCACCTCTCCGAGGATACGTCCAATCTGCTGATGAAGCTCCTCCTCAGGCATTCGCTCATCTCTCTGAAGAAAAGAAAAATGTATTACTCGGCAGTTTTGTGAAAGCAAACAATCCTACCCATCAACAATCCTAAAAACCCTGAAGTGAAAACAAAATTAACATTTAAAAACAGGAACTAAAAGGTGCTCGTCTGAGCTATTTTAGTGGGCTAAGTCAGTTGACATGAACAATCAACAATAACAGTGTCATGTTTGAGCAGAATCTGCTCTCAGGGCATAAACTGTGTAAAGACAACACCACGCACCTGGTAGGTTTGTACAATGATGAAGATGTTGTCCACACCCACAGCCAGCACGAGGAAGGGAATGACCTCAATGACGATGAGTGTGAGGGGGATGCCGATGTAGCTGAAGATACCCAGCGAACATGCGACTGAACTCAACACGATCAGGATACCGGCGATACCCAGAGAGATCTTCGAGTCCACCTGCGAAACGTACAAATGCAGCATTTAAAATAATGAGGATATGCAAGCTCAGCCTAATGACAGGAAAACTGACTACAAATATTGATGACTTGTTTCCAGGGGAATACACTCTAGTCCCTCCCCCTAAAACATAAAGACCTGCTGCCCCCGACCATCAACGACAAGTAGAAAATGTTCTTTTTAAAAACAGGACAAACTCTTTGGTATGCCTTATCCAAACTTCCTGTTTCAATAAGGTGTGTCAAAATAGCAAAACAGTTCTTCAGGTTTTTAAACACGTAGCACTTTTGTTCTTCACATGATTTTTTTTACTGACTGTAATGAATTCTTTGGTCAATCACGATGCTGACAGCCTACACAATGCTGAAAGAAATACTAAACCCGAACATAAACTCTAACCTTACCCTAAGTGTAGATGCGGGAAGGGGTTTGCGCTTAAGCATTGAAAAATTAGCACTGAAAGTGAGGGCTAACAGGAAAAAAAAAAGAGAAGGAAACAGATGGCAGAAAGCACGTACTGTATTAAGATCATAACACATAATTTGTTACAGTATGTGCCAGTATAAGCCGAAGTAATGGCTAAGGGACATCTACTAAATCTTTTATATTAATGTCAGCATCAGAAGATTAAAAAGTGTGTATTGTAAGTGTATTCTTAGAAGGTTTATAGTATATTCATTTGAATTAAGCAATATCCATACTAGGGGTGGGGGAAAAAAATCGATACAGCACAGTATCGCGATATTTTCCTCGGCAATACTGTATCGATACACGGACGCCAAGTATCGATATTTTATTATACTTAATTTGCTGTAAAGTTGCTTTGCAACGATTTGTATTGTGAAAAACGCTATACAAATAAACTTGAATTGAATTGAATTATACTATTTGGTAGAACAAAATCAATTTCTTTACAGTCCACTAGATGGTGGTGTTGAGTTTTTTTTCCTAAAATCCTTTAAAGGGGTCATCGGATGCTCATTTTGCACAAGTTGATATGATTCTTTAGGGTATTAATTAAAAGTCTATAACATACTTTGGTTAACATTTCTCAATGTTAGTGTAAAAAAACACCTCACCGTCAAAATCAGCTCTGTTTTAATCAAGCCAAATGATTTGAGCGAACATAGATGCATTTAGGCTGATCGGGAGTGGCGCATTCACTTCAAAGCGAAAGTAACGTTAATCCTCTGCGTTTTCAGCGGCTCAGATGCTGGGAGTAAATGACCATTGCTATATTCATCATTACATCCAACAATAAAACACCTCAATCGCTTAATCGGAGACATCTTGTCTTCCCCTGCACCAGAGTCAACACAATGGCGGACTGATGACAGCTCACTCAGGGCGGGTCTAAGGTAAGACACCAGTCCAGTCTGTGCTGAAACGCTACTGTCAATCAACTATCGTGGGAGGGGCCTGTACAGAATTACGTCATTCTGACAGGAATCTCAGAACAGCCTGGTTTGAGAAAGGTGATTTTAAAATAGGGATTTAAAAAAAAACTCTGGATGGATTTTTATAATTATAGGATGGATTTTATAATTATAGGATGGATGGACACACACTTCCAACATACATTTATGTTCAAATAACTTGAAAAGTGAATTTTGCATCCGATAACCCCTTTAATGCACGGCAAGCCGTTGATTATCCCGCTTATTCCATGGTCATTTGCTAGTATTGACAACTTTAAGCTGTTTACGATGTTAGCAGCGCAATATTTAACCGGACGGTTATTTTCGTCAGTTACGGCTCATTACATTTATTTGAATCAATTATCGATCGAGAGAGAGATGACAGTTGTGTGTGTGAATTACTTGCGTCTGTGCGTCTCTCTCTACAAACTATAAAGCTGTTTAGTTACTTTGATTTTACCTCGTTTCTGAGGAAGATAATGAAGCGATCTAGTATCTGTTATTTTATTAATAAAAGTTGCGGGGCAGCACCGACAATAAGTTTCTGTGTGTGCGCAGTGCGATCTGCAATCTCCGACCTCACTCTTTTCTCACTGTGTTTATGTGTGGTGTGTGTGTGTGTGTGTGTGCATCAATTAAAGCAGCGCATTAATATAGAACGGTGATATAGAACTGGCTTGGAACTACATGAAATGAATGAAAGTAAAAATACTAAGATCACAGCAGTGCATAGTATACCTGTTGTAGCACATTGTTTACTTTAAGAGTACATGTTATGTTTAATTTAAATGTAAAATTTTTATTTTCATGTAAAACTATGTTTTATTTATTTTAAATTTAACAGTAATTTACTTTCAAATGCCCCGATTGCTGAAGGGTCTGCACAGCTTTTTTGTACAAGTTCAAGTTGCATTGTTCAAAATACCTGTAGTAGCACAGCAGTGCATACCTGTTTACATTTAATTAAGGTTGACTAGACTAGACTGTAATACAAATAGTTGAGTTTGCCAGGTGCATACAACATTTATGACAGGTTTTCATGAAAGTGTTGGTCAGTTTGTCTGCTTGACAATCCCATTTTGCACTGCAACAATAAAATTGGAGTGAGATAAACAAACTGAGAAATGTTTCTTTTTAGTTAAAACAGGTGTTGCCAAAGTTTTCGTTTGGGGACATAATTTGAAGTTGGAAAAAGGTAATAAATTGCAATATATCGCAATATATTTAAAATCACAATAATATTGTGATAATATCGTCTCATGGGGCCCCTTGTGATTCCCACCCCTAATTCCCACCACTCTTCTTTTTGCACCATTACCAAACAAACATTTCAAAAAGGTTACATTTAGAATAGAGATACCCTTACCAGCAGGGTCCAGAAGCTGTTAATGTGTCCCAGAGCCAGCGAGATGTAGACAAACATGATGACGTAGCTGATCACGATGGTGGTGATATCACTGTTGCTCTCGCGGTCGATCTCATCTTCAATGCTGCGTTCAGAGCTGAATGCGATGGTCAGGTTGGGGTTGTCATAGTTCTTCACGAAGTTGACAAACCTGTGGAGGCATGGGTATCCTGAATATACAGTATATGACCACATACATGACCACAAAAGAGATGCCATTCTAGATCAAAGCATTCATTTTTTATAATCTTTTCAAAAAATATTCACCCATAAGATATACTAATCAGATAATTTTATCAAACGTACACACTCTCCCATGCCAAAGCTTTGCCTAGTTTGTCCGTGTCATTCAGATAGTTGTGGACAGGAAAGGTGATCACTAGAGCTGTGGCGTTGTTGTAGGCAGTGCCTATATATGAAAGAGGAAAAACAGAAAAAACGAACAAAGACAAATAAAAGTTATATATAAAGTTACAATGAGAAAAAAAAAACATTTACAAAAGCTAAAAGAAAGAGTATCTTAAACACTTTTATCGATTGGCCTATTAAACATACTAGATATGATTTGTGCCAAATAGTAAAGAAAAGCAAATTAAGAAAATTACAAAAACACGTTAAGACATTCATTGGTAATACAGCCAATAAGAATGTTTCTCAAAAAGCACCGCCCCAATTAGAGTTTTGTGTTAAAATTGCTAATAAAAGGGCTAGTAGAGCAGATTTGACTTATGTATTTATGTTTTAACGTGTTTTTATTTTTCTTTCAATTTATATTTACAATATATGTTAGAAAATGCTGAAAATTCAGCTTTGCCATCTTCACAGGAACAAATTACATTTGAAAATGTATTACAATAGAAAAAAGTTACTTTAAATTGTAATATTTCACAATATTATGCTTATTTTCCCCAGTATTTCTGATTAAAACAAAACAAAAAAACACCAAACAAACTTGACCCTCAATTTTCAAAAGGTAGGAAATGCTACCGAAATGAGATCACAATGACAGCTTTGTTCTTTTGTATTTTATGTTTATTTTAGTCAGAATATATGTTAGAAAATGCTGAAAATTCAGCTTTGCCATCTTCACAGGAACAAATTACATTTGAAAATGTATTACAATAGAAAAAAGTTACTTTAAATTGTAATATTTCACAATATTATGCTTATTTTCCCCAGTATTTCTGATTAAAACAAAACAAAAAAAACACCAAACAAACTTGACCCTCAATTTTCAAAAGGTAGGAAATGCTACCAAAATGAGATCACAATGACGGCTTTGTTCTTTTGTATTTTATGTTTATTTTAGTCAAACTCACCCTCATATCCCCCAAGAGCAAGCCAAGGGAAAACTGGTCCTCCAAATGTACCCATGCAGGGGTCATGTGACTTGCTTGTGTCGTCCAGGGCCGTGGGAGAACTAATACAAAAGCAAAAGATAAGAAACAGTGAATCAAGGAAAGCTATGAGTTTATTCAGTTTAATTTACAAAGTTGAACAAATGCAACATGAACGATAATAGAGTGTTGCAGGGGTGACATTTTTGTAGTCCAAAAACTGGAAAGGAGGAAACATTTTAGCACTTCCAGTTCCATATTCCTAAAGTCAGTAGGTTTTTTGAATGAGTCTTTGGTTAATGCCTGAATTAAAGTCAAGATATTTTCACATTTTATTCTACAACATAAAACACATCAGCAATGTATATATTTTTTAATTTAAGCCTAAATTGTATTTTTCTGCAGGGAATCAGGGTGATGCTAACGTGGCTTACCAAATTAGAAAAAAAACCAGTAGAGCTCACCTGACACAATATAAAAAATGAGTGTGATAGTCAGAGTTGACATAGAACACGACATCCTCATGATCCAGGACTTCATGGCTGTTCTGGTAGTAGTTTAACAAACTTAGGATGGTACAATTGTCATTGTAAGGAGCCAGAGGAGAAATACAGATGTCTTTAAAAGTAACCGTCTCCCCCTTATATTCAGCTGTTAGCTTTGCAATTTCTGTCTGGAGATCCAACACCTACATGGACAACAGAGCAAGAGTTGAATATGGTGCATGGAGGATCGATCGAATGATTAAAACACTAAAAATATTAACAATAAAACAACAAATTAAAAACTAGTTGACCTAATGGACTAGTCATTGTTAAAAAAAAAATCTTTCATACTGTATTCAAAAGTATTAGGACAGTTAAAAAGTTTGAATGTCATTGTGAAAGATTTTAACATATCAAAGCAAGTGACCTTTATAAAAAAAAATTAAAAAAAAAAGTTATTAGAGGTCTCTCTGGAATACTTGATTCTGACTGGTTAATCCTGGCATTGAGCGGTCAGATATTTCCTAATAGGAAAGGAAGGAAAAGAAAGGACGTGACGTGTGGCCAAGTATGGTGTCCCATACTCGGAATTTGTGCTCTGCATTTAACCCATCCAAGTGCACACACACAGCAGTGAGTAGTGAACAAACACACACACACACACACCGTGAACACGCACCCGGAGCAGTGGGTAATATTCACCATCATCAATGGAACTGTACACTACCCTTACATAGTACTCGTGTGGCTTATGTTGACTTGCCTGATGGAGGAGTGATATGTTCAGAATGGAGGAGAAGTGGATGTCTGGTCCAGAGGTGGGTGAAAAAACACCTGATGCATTCAACGGGGTGGTGATGATGAGCTGTTCAGTGCGGAAAAATGGTCCGAAGTGCTGGTCGAAATAGTCCTTCTCCTGCCTGGCCCTGCTGCTGGGAGACGACCAGAGCTCCACCGGGTTGGTTGTGATGCTCATGTAGGACAGTCCGGCCGAGCAGATCAACACCAGCACCACGCTGGTCAGGATCACAGTTAAGGGGTGACGCACACACAGGGAGCCCCAGCTGCTGAAGAGAACGCGGAGACAGTTCTCAAAACGCTCGCCCAATGTCTCGCAGCACGTAGCATCACCTAAGAAAAAAAGGACGACATTCAGTGAGGACTACAGTTTCCAGGGAATCTTTTGAAAAATCGAATTCAAGACTTGCACAAATAAAATTCCATATGTCCATAGCCGAGCCATTTTAGTTATTGCATTTAAGACTGCTATACCATGTGCAATTCAAAAAAAAAAAAAAAAAAGAAAAAAAGCAGTTTTACAAACAGCATATCAAAATATAAACATAATTTTAAAAAAGCACAATTCATCAACACTATAAATAAGAAAGTGATTATGACTGCAAGAGTGCCGTTTTCCATCTCCAATTCTATGAGGTCTTAAAATGATAATTAAGACTTTTGTTACAGCATTGAGGATATTTAAGATATTTTAAGACATTAAATTGGATAAAACTGAATTTAAGACACTTTTTTGGGACCCGTAGGGACCATGATATGAAGAACACTCATGCGATGCCCTCATCTGCCACCAACAGACAGTTAAAAGTATATATATATATATATATATATA